>NC_135504.1:49480251-49505251 GCF_052857255.1 Amblyomma americanum | reverse complement strand
CTACCTTGGTCAGTGGACACCCCAGTAGCGCTTTCTGACAAGCGGCGGTGGTGTCCACCGGCAAAAGCTTCGCTTTCTCACAACATTTCGTGCTTAGCAAAGCTAAACCACCAGGCTCTTTTTTGGTGTTTCTTATTATAAAGACTCTATAGCTTATAAAAGCTAACTTACAACTTTTAAACTTATAAAAGCACTATTTTTGGCGACAGTCACTCATTGTGATTACAACATGCTACACTATCGATTCGGGCCTGCTACGTTGTGTCTTCAGTGTCCCATTAAGTAAAACCTTCACTTCGGTACTTCAACCTCGGAGTGAAGGCTCTTTTTAGCCTGTGTCAAAAATGATGGCAGTTGCCCAGACAAAGACAAATTCGAAACGTTGGCTAACGAACTTAGGCTTCATCTCGAATCTAGCTCGAAATATTTTTGATGTTTAAGTTTTACTTAGCCCATGCTGCGCGAAGTGCATCAGGTTTATACCAGCTCTTTTTTCCTTCTAACGGTATAGTTGAAATTAAAAATAAAAATGTGTTGAGCTTTTATGCGCTGAAAATGTCATGGATGGCGTCTCCACTCATCCACCATTTATTTTTAGGAAAGCTGGAGATTAGAGCACGAGCTGAAAGAGACGAAACAGCACACGCATCTGTCCGAAAATTTCCCTATCATTAGGGTATGAAGCGATGTGGAAAAACGTCCTGAAAAAAAGGCTCCTCCTTCAGCAAGATGCGCAAATTATCGCCACACATGCAACGGGCGCAGTTGCATCCGCGAAACTGAGGGCGCTTTCCGCATCTACATATACACCCTTTTCCGTGTCTGCTTCTACTCTTCTGGATTCAGTTTCCGTGAATACGGGAGCGCCGGGGGGCACAACAACGGGAGATCACGTATTTGCTATTCGCCACGACGGTCACGCAACTGTCACGAGCACCGTTATTACAGCGTCACGATCCACGAGATGGCCGCGGCAAGGCTGAAATCCCTCGCACAGCCCGTGGCATCACCCGAGACTGGCGAAATCGAGGTCTCCTGGGATCGATCTACTGACAAGAACTGCTCAGGTTGATCGAGAGAGGCTGACACGTACGAGAGATAGCCAGCATCCATTAGCGCCAAGGAAAGTATCCTTTGCGTCTGAGGCGCCAAAATGAGGCAGAACGCGCGAGCATTGAGATAATTGGTGATAGTTATCACTCGTTCGCGCAGGGTGGTCGGTGTCGCAACTTCGTGAGCACCAAATTCGCTACTGGAATCCACCCTGCACACTTTCTGAAATTCAGTGACCTCTGCGCAGGACTTCAGTGCCGTTTAGCATTACACGCGCTGCAAATCCCATTGACATCCAATGCCATTCCGATACACCAGCGGATGTAAATACGGCCGAGGTCACTGCTATAAATTACGTTCCAAAGGCCATCAGGCGCGATCGTGGTCGTAAGCGCAGTTAAGCTCAAACGCGAGGTATGAGATTCTGCGTAAAACGAGCACAAAAAAAAAAAGGATTGAAATCGCCATTGGCCGTCAGGCTAGTATCCTCAAAATAAAAGGGGTGAATAATGATGGGTTGCAGGTTGCAGTTCAGACAGGTGACAAAATTTCGCTGCGCATACTGGCGAATGGAACGTCCTTGCGGACCTTTGTAAATCACTCAGTGCAAAGGCAACGAGGACAAGCATAGAAGGTGCATCGTGCACCGTGCTATCAGGCCTGAACTGAACGTGACACCGCCTGTGGATAAAATGCAGTTATCACCTGGTTACATAAGGTGTAGCGAGAAGCCATGACTATTAATGTTTCTTCGAAAAAGGTCCCTGCGAAGTGTCATTAACCGGTTATGCTTCTGTGTTGTACAAAAACTGTAAAGCAAAACGCATAATGTTGTTGGTGTGTGAATGCAGCCCGGTATTAAGTTCCCGCAGTGGTATCGGTTCCGTCTATACCATCTTCCGCTAACTTGAGGATTGATGTGCACCGGCCGGATGGCATAGCATTGAATAATTGCCCCTTTGCTGTAATAAGAATGAGCTCGAAAGAATTTAAAGTCTCTGATGCCAGCACCTGTGGCCATTGAAAGAGAGAGAAGAGCTTTTATTTAGAGTAGAGTAATTCGCAGGAGCCGGGTGGTCGGGGCCCCTAGTCCAGGGCTCTGCTGGCAGCTGCTGACTTGTGGAATAGCTGGATCTAGGCTTACTGGCACAGACTGTCGCTGGTGAGGGCCCCCTTTCACTGCTCGTGTGTCGGATATGGCACTGTTGACTTATTGTCCGGTTTTGTCCTGGCAATCCCAAGATGTATGGTAAAGCGTGGGGCCTGCTCCGCATCATGGACAGTAACTTGGATTTGTGTGGGTCTGAACTTGTGTAAAGTGTGAAGACGTGTATATGTGTTTGTATTGTCCTCCAGTCAATGGCATCCGAGGAGGACAGTTGTTTATGTGGCGGCGAGAAATGTGTTCTTTCTAGCATAATGTGTTCTAGCCTGTCACCATACGGTCCTAGGAGGGAGGTGGCGTAGGAATCGAGATCCACCCGGATTGTGAGAGCTCGGGCTAGATCATTCGCTACCTCGTTTCCGGCTACGCCTACGTGACCAGGTGCCCATGTTATTCTATGTGAGTGTGAGGGTGCACTTTGCAGTGTGCTCGCCATTCCTGGAGGTTTTTCAGCAAGGTATTCCTAGCAGGCCTGTTGGGAGTCCGTCACTACGTGTGATGACTTCCCCTGTGGTACTTTAGTCTTGATTGTGATGGCTAGGGCCAGTGATTGCAGCCCAGGTGATTGGAGCCCAGTTGATCGGTCTCTTATGGTTGTCGACCGCAGCAATCGCGAACCTGCGTGGCTCTCCACTGGTTCCAATGTCCACGTATACCGCTTCCGGTTGAATTGATAGTTTTTTTTGCCAGTGCTTTTACTTTGGCTCCCCTTCTACCGGGTGCTCCTCGGGGTGCACATGTTTGGGCATTGGTTTCGCACAGATATTCTCTCTTGCCGGTGTCGAAATTTGGGACTTGCTCTAACTAGTTCGTAGTGTCTGCCATGTCACCAGTCTCGACAGGACACTTTCTTTGCTTCTGTGTAAGAGAAAACTTGCGTTGGCATTCTGACTTTAGGCCCCGCCGCGGTGGCTCAGTGGTTAGGGCGCTCGACTACTGATCCGGAGTTCCCGGGTTCGAACCCGACCGCGGCGGCTGCGTTTTTATGGAGGAAAAACGCTAAGGCGCCCGTGTGCTGTGCGATGTCAGTGCACGTTAAAGATCCCCAGGTGGTCGAAATTATTCCGGAGCCCTCCACTACGGCACCTCCTTCTTCCTTTCTTCTTTCACTCCCTCCCTTATCCCTTCCCTTACGGCGCGGTTCAGGTGTCCAACGATATATGAGACACATACTGCGCCATTTCCTTTCCCCGAAAACCAATTATTATTATTATTATTATTATTATTATTATTATTATTATTAATATTATTATTATTATTATTATTATTATTATTATTATTATTATTATTATTATTATTATTATTATTATTTTTATTATTATTATTATTCTGACTTTAGTGTTAGCGAACCACTGGTCATGCTCCATAATTGCAGGACGTGCTCATTATAGTTTTCTTTGTCATTAATGGTAAGAGAGACCGCATAACTCTTAAGAAATTGTACCAGGTTTGCTGTATTTTCTTCATGCATTTTTATTTAGCCGGTGTTGATATAAGTGCATACGATTTGGCACTAAAAGTGATACTGGCGCCTCAGAGCCATTTTTGCCTATGTGTATTCATGTTAACACAGCAAAATATGCAATCAGCGCATATACGCCCAAGCCTAGCTCGTAATTTTTTCGAAACGTTCTTTGCTACCAATTAACACTCAGCCTTCGCCTTCAGAAAATAAAAAAAAATATGCTGTACAATCGGCTAGGAATCGATAACGTGTTTCCCCTAGGTTATATACAAAAGAGAAGTTTTTCACGAAGAAAGACGCTGTTTCTTCTTCCCGCACTGTGCTGAAAGTTCGCTCAGAAAACAGTTAAGAAAACTTTTGAGAATGTTACTAGCATGTTGCTTAGCATTAAAAGACTTTGGAAGTATTAAAGCGCGCTTCTTTACTTGTATTATAAACAAGTAGTTAGATGCCAGTAAAAGTAATGTTAATTTACATACATTTACCCACATGATTCTCTTTTACGTTGCGGCGCAAGAAATTCTTCCTCTCCGGAGTCCTGGAGCATTGTTAGGGCGTTTTATTTATAGAACACATATTGAAGGAAAACTTTACATGTTGTTTTCGTTATCCTTATCGAATGCTTGCCTGAGACAAATTCTGTGTTGTCATTTTTGACAAGTACCGAAGAGTAAATCGCTAAACGAGCCACCTCCGTCGGCGAAGTAAGAATGTCAAAAAAGATTCTTTTAAAACAGAGCAGTTTTTTTATAGGCGCTTTGGCAGGATACAACCTAGTTTTGGCCCTCCACCCCTCGCCGCTCCCCCCATCTACGCCCTCAGGAAACGAAACCCACCAGCCAAACCACCATCATCTGCCACCCTAGAGAAAAATTCTGCCACGTATATAAAACTTCGGCTTAGAGTAAAAGCATTATGTTGAGCAAAAACATCATAGTAAGCAAGGGAGATCCAAATGCTACCGGCGCTTTCCCGCATCCGGTTTCATGATCGTGCTGTTATTTTTTTTTTTGCGTTGCATCTGTAACGCATGCTGGTCATTGACCGTCAAGAGTATATTGTGATGAATTTTATTTGTTTTAAGCCCAAGGAAGACTAGTTAGATAAAAAGAAGAAATGCCCTCGTCACGCTTAATTGTTCAGTAATCACACCCAACAATTCCGGACAAAAGCATTTTTTAGTAGTAAACCGTTAAACGGTCCCTAAAAAGGGTATTTGAGGTTGTCTATAAAATGCTCGCATTATGCACAGTACAGGCCAACGAGCGTTCAGGCCGCGTACAAGACCTCAAAAGCAAGCCTATAAATCACAATACAATTTTTAAAACCACCGCTTCCGCGCCTAGTGGCGACCTGCGGTGGTGAGCTTTCGCCCGAATCCACGCTCGTTACGTCATGTAGCACTCGTTACGTCAGCAGCGGACTGCTAGCATTGGTTCTAGCGCGTCGGCAGCCGTCGGAGGAGGCTAGTGCGAGGGGCTGGCGGAGGAGCGCCGTCATTTCAGCGCGCAAAAAGTGACGAGAGGGGAGGGAAAGGCGCGAAGACGCGGAAATTCAAATTTTGACTACAGATAACTCTGTTTCTACAAAGCACATTAAAAAGTTCTTGCTGGATGATAGTTCTGAAGTGGCGTCGTTTAGCATCCTAGGCACATCGCAGCTTTGTTGAAACCCTCTTCCACAGCTCCTTTAATGAACGCAATTTTTTCATGCAATGTATGATTTCACTTAATGTATCCGTACATTGCCCGACGGCACTGTTGAATTTGTTTTTCTATCAGTATATTTGCTGCCCTCAAAAGCGTTCCAGATTGGTTTTATATGGCAATCTTAACTGTTCGATGCCATCGATGGAAGCACTAAGAAGAAGGATTTTGCAACGTATCTGAAGAATGGACCTTTACCTTCAATATTTCTACAGTATCTTACAATTTTCCAAATCTGAAAATTTTTCCCTATGAATATCGGACATGAAAAATTCAAAACTCTACATTTTGTTCCCTTTTATATTGTCTTGTGCTTACCTTTGCTGGGCAAGAGAGAACTCAGCGAGGGCTGTGTGGCGCTGCTGCTGATGGTACAGTCGTGCAATGATATATCGACCGCGGGTATTTCGAACTACTGGCGATATCTGCCGAAAAAAATTATCCCTCGGAAATCTTGTGTGAGACTAAAAGCAAAGTCGGGCTGTATATCGATCTCCAATTTCGCGTGTCATTCGATGTACCTACATGCTCGCCACGCTCCTGTAAATGGCTCATCCAGTTAGGGCGCTCTTCGATCGCTTACTGATAGCGCTGGCACTTCAACCACGTCACGTGGTAAACTGTGCTCAAGGGTGGCCTTCGGTCTTTTGTAATAATTTTCCGCGCATATCGGGGTCATGCGCTGAAGCCAACCTAACGCCATCTTGTCGGTGCTCTTGGGTGGTATACGTTGACGCCGAAGCTGCAAAAGGCCGCTCTAGCTTAACATTAATGAGAGATTATTGAATTTATAATCTGACAACTGTATTTGCTAGATATAATATGACACGCAGTGGCTAGGCCTGCTTCTATGCTTCGATGCGAAACAGGTTAGGCCTAACTACCCCTAGTATGCTGTGCACTGCCGGAACGACGGCTTCTGGTACATCGCCTCATGAAGCACGTAACTATTGTGGCTGCAGTATGTTCTTACCTCTTCGTTAGAGATAAGTTTATGTATTGCTATTGTTTATCCGCCATACTATTTTGCGATCCACTTTTAGTTCGATACATCACGGCCCGTCTGAATTTCTTTCCTTTGGCCAACGCGAGAGGCAAAAAATTACAGCCCGAGGGTGAACGGCACGATTGTTTGTCACACGACCGCGCGTTCTTGCCCTGGATAAATATTTTCCCATTTTCATGTCACGCGCAGCGTGTCATGAAATATTTCGTGACTTTAACACAGTAGGCTGTCGTCAACCGGAGGTAATATGACCTAAAAACAGCTTTTACTGAACAGTTTGTTTATATCTTACCCTCGTGTGAACTTCGAAAAAATGTGGCATTCCATTTTAAAAGCAAATAACCCATAAGACTTTTACCGAGTCCAAAAAAGAATTTCGAAGCAGTAGTCAAGAAACAGCCTAATTTCTTGGCATTGTAAGCAAGTAGCAACGACCTGATTTTTAATTAAAGCAATCGGCAACTGAAACGACAGTAAGTATGTTTGTGAGTAGGTTAAAGAGCACCTGGGTACCAAAGCTTCTCTAGGCCGCGTTAATGATGTGCTCACTATTATTTCGCTGACGTAAGGTTACGTTCTTAAACGGCCAGTGGAAGGAAGACATTCGGTGAAAAGTCTGCTGTTAAATCGCAAGCAGTGCGTCTGCCGCTACTGGCCCCTCAAAAAAAGAAACATTATGCTTACGTCTGATGCGTGTATTTAACACATGGAAACTTAAGCAGCTAGTTGCTTGAAATAAAATCTCTTCTTGTGAGCTTAACAGGAAGCATACACTGATCGGTATTTACGAAATACTGGCAGTGGTATTTGCTCGGTCACTTCTTCCATTACCCGCCACGGAGGTTCAGTCGCTATGGCGTTCTGCTACCCAGCCCAAGGTTGCAGATTCGATTCAGGCTGCATCGAGCGCATTTCGCCGCAGAGCGCATTTCGCCGCATTTCGCCGCATTATAACGCCCGTGTACTGGCCGATACCAGCGGGTGTTAAAGAATTCCGAGTGGTCGAAGTTTACGTGGAGCGCCCTAATAGAGTATCCATCATAGCCCGTGGGTCGCTTCTAGACGTTAACCTCACAATTAAAAAGATTTGTTTCTTTTGCAATCAAGATAAAAAACATTTTTTATTCTTTTTTGAGTTAAAACAATAACAGTATTTGACTCGAATGCACTCAAACTCAGCTTAGTTCCCGGTATTCTACGCTTTAGAACTTGTTGAAAGGACAAATGGCGAATTTCATGCGAGCAGCATCCAGGCTCGGTGTTCAGGCCATGAAGAATATTAAGAGGGGCACACGACTGAAGGCGTTACCGAACGATTAGACGACGCCTCTCGCATCGTGTACCCTGAGGGCTCCGGAATATAGTTGCTATCAGCGTCAAAATCAGTCTTGAAGTTTTTAGAGGAGTCTGGACTTATGGAGCAGTGGTAGAGGCACCATTGTTCAAATCGGTGACTCGGGCGGAGGAATCGCCGAGAGGCCACTTACATACAGCTGATCTCGCCTGTACATTCAGACCACCACCACCACCATTGCCACCACCACCACCACCACCACCACCATTCAACCTGTACTTCCTGTACAAAACCGCCAGAGTAAAAACCGTAGGTTGCAAACGAAGTTATGCCTACATCTCGACTTTTTTTCGCCCCCCCCCCCCCCCCCCCACATTGTTATCCAGAAAATTTCGATAGAGATAATGGTGTGCCTCCGGCGCCCCATTTTAATTTCCACGTCGCGCTCGTGGCCGCATGCCGAAACCCGACGAGGAAAGGAATCGAGGCTGACGGAACGGTGCGCCCAGTATAATTTGATCCCCGTATCTGATCGGCCATTAGTGCGCGCTGATTTCGAAGACTGCGCGCGAGGCCCCCTTGTTTTCTGGCATTTTCCTGCTTCCTCGCTACTGTTTACGCCACGGAGACAATCGGCCGTCGATTACCGATATTGATCTCCTCGAGTTAATGGACGAGCTTCGACGCTTCCCTGCCGCTATGTGCCTAGGGTAGCTAGACCTGCGTGCGCCTCAGGCATGTATTGAAATTACGCCTCCCTTAGTGAGCGAGTAGCTCTATAATAACACGCGTGTTCATCCAGCAAAGATGCGCTAGGGTGACTGCGCACGGAGCGGATTATATTTCGGCCATATCGGGCCCCTTCCACTGTTTTATACCCTTTCTGTTCTTTATTTCTGGCTTTATTGCGGAAATATTTTTGTTCCCTGATCTTTTAGTTCTTGAGCGCAATCACGAAAATCGTACCCCTACCTCTGCACGTATTTAGCGAGCCGAGATTTTGGTGATAGCAGGACGCCGAATGATTCTTATCGTGTTTCACATTGTTACTGAGTTTTTCTTTGGGTGCAGTTTGCGATATAACACGTGCGGCCTACAGCGCCAAGCTGTGCTCTCAGCCAGAACAAAAAAAAAACAATCTAGGAAACAGCAGCTCACCCAAGCACAAGACAGAAAAAAAAGCCTGGAGGATGAACTCAAAACAGAATGAGGCAGCAAACCACTGATTACCTGAATAGATTTCAGGGCAGTGCACTATATAATTTCTTTATTGTTTTACGTATGCTATAATTGCGTTAACATGCCTGACCACCCGCGGGGATGAATCTACAGGCGTGGCTTGCGAACCGACCCACAAACTTGGCTCCCGAAAATCATCACTGCTCTGTTGACACAAGTCTCAGTGGTGAGAAAGGCGGCATAGCAGTCCTGAAGAAAACGAGCAGAGAAATAATCATGATATGACGATGGTTTTTTTGTTGCACAATGGTACATTTGGCTCCAATGGCGCCGTAGTAAAGGTGTTTTGTGTCTAGGCAAGGTGCGGTCAAATACCTATTTTCTACGCTTTTCACCCCAGTGAGCCCGAATGCAAGACCAGCGGAAATATTCTGACCCGCCGCGGTGACTCAGTGGTTAGGGCGCTCGACTACTGATCCGGAGTTCCCGGGTTCGAACCCAACCGCGGCGGCTGCGTTTTTATGGAGGCAAAAACGCTAAGGCGCCCGTGTGCTGTGCGATGTCAGTGCACGTTAAAGATCCCCAGGTGGTCGAAATTATTCCGGAGCCCTCCACTACGGCACCTCTCTCTTCCTTTCTTCTTTCGCTTCCTCCTTTATCCTTTCCCTTACGGCGCGGTTCAGGTGTCCAACGATATATGAGACAGATACTGCGCCATTTCCTTTCCCCCAAAACCAATTATTATTATTATTAAATATTCTGCCTATTGTAAACCGGCCGCTATCTCGAAGCACTGGGTATCGAACACCGCACCTCCGGCATGCTCAACCTCTAGGACGCCGCTTGTGTGTAACACATGAATCGCGAACAAGGTCGTACAAAGGGAGGCAGAAATGCGGCGGCAAAGCATTGATAGCTTGTTGGGGGCTGAGAAGACCAAATGTATGTGGTGCCTGCGGGGCACCTTGCTGAGGTTTTGCGACACTCGGGGCACATATGGGACAACCACCGGCTTTAAAGGCGAAAGACCGGGTCTTTTTTTTTTTGAGCGCCTTTTTGTTTTTGCAGGACGGTTTCAGCAACAGCAGAAACTACCGGACCAGGGAAGCCCACAGCCAAGAGGCGGGAGACCTGAATGTTGAGACTCCTGCATGCTATGGGGGCACAACTTTAGAAGGACAGACTACAGGCAGAGGGTCTCAATGGCTCTTTTCAGAAATTTTGAGTGTGAAAAGTCATATCTGCGCAACTCTGCTGGCGCGGGGGAAGTACATCCAGCAAACGTGGCTACCACAGGACCCTAAGCTTTAAGTCCAGGAACCGTAAGTGTTGATTATAAGGTAGTTCTTGTGTAAAAACAAACGCTTCGTTTTAGTTAATTAAAAACAGTTAAAATCTGTAAACCAACCGGGTCTAGGGATGTAAAGGTCATAGCCCTATTAACACTGATGCTATTAAAATGTAGCATACTTACATTAACATATAGCATGCTATTAACACTAATACCAGCTAAAGTCTGCAATGCTTGCAATGACATATTTTTCGAACTTTATCAGTTCGTTTATTCAAGAATTTCACCGCAGAAACGCCACGCACTATGATGGGGAAAATCTCGTACCCATTAGAAAACCGGTGGGTACCCGGTGGCACTAGCGATAGAACCTAGCACTTCCGCAACATGTAAGGCAGATGCTCTGCCACAAAGCCAACAGTTTGGCTCAAAAAGGCTACAAGTGGGCCTTAATTTTCACACGAGGCGGGTTTAAGCTGTCTGATGGCCAACGAATCATTGACTCGTGAACGCCGCGGTTTTGGCCTAGACCCTTCTCTCAAGTATTTAACCCCAGAAAAGTCGATAATCAGGCCGGGAGAAACGTTGTACCAATTAGAAAACCGGTGGGTACCTGGTGGCACTAGCGATCGAACCAAGCACCTCCCGAATGAGGGACAGATTCGCTACCACAAGGCCACCACTTCCATTTTCAAGCTCTGATGTCGCTCTCCTGCACCGTCGACGGGTCGTTCTGCAGCAACCACCTGAGAAATAAATGAATGCACTAAAATATTCTCATGGGATGGCTCCTGTCCCTTTCGGCCTCCTCCTCAACCACACGAACAGTGTTGGTCAAATGTTTTAGGGGCATCCCCCAGAATGGAGTAAATTTGTAATAAGAGGGAAAATTACTCATTGGTATCCACCCAAGCACCGCCATACGGCTACAGAGGAAGTTGAGTGGAGTTGAGTTGTTGTATGCTACACGTGGGACCAACCTAGCTTGTTCTGCCGGCAATTGCTCCACCGTGGCTACAAAGGAAAGCTATACAGCTTCTACGGAAACTCGTAGTTAAAGAAAAATTCGTCCTGATCCGGGTCTTGAACCCGAGAGCACCACTTCAACGGAGCCGTCGCTCTGCAAACGCAGATAAGCTGGACGTTTTTAAAAATTTGTTTGAAGAACAAAAAATGAAAAGTCCAACTTCCAGGTATAAACGTATTGTATTTTTTATGTGCAGGCCAACGCGATAACCTGCTATGACTCCCACCACTATTTCTGCTTTGCTGGTCCATGCCAAGCTGCAAATTGTATATTTAGTTCATTTATTCCAGGAACTGTTAGGTAGAGAGAGTGGAGTGAGCTCCGTCGCGATTGATTGTTTCACAGCTTGATTGTTTGAATGATTGATTAGTGAGTGAGTGCAGTGAGTGCGCGAGAGACTGAGCTTGTGGACGTAAATTATCAAGAGCAGCAAACGATAATCAACCAAAGAGGCAAGGATAATAAATCCTTGTTGCATTTTCATTTCTTGTTTTCTTTGCTCATAACCAAGGAAAATATTGGTATTTTCCACTAGCATTACGTTCATGTCTCACCCCGAAAAAAAAAATCGAAAGATTCAAACATAGGCAGATATATTTGGCCTATACCTCTAAGCTCACGCGTGCCTAGAGTACCGCCCTGTATTGCAGAAAAATACGAAAACAGCGATGCTTCTATGATATGGTCGTGGCAATATATCTCGTGAAATTATTCAAGAAACTGTGTGCGTTGAAGCTCGCATTAGGGGCACGACACTCCACGTAGACGTGTTTCGCAAGAATTAAATTTGTAAAGCTCATTGGTTCCTCTGTCCCCTCGCAACGGAAAGTAATACAAGTTCCGGGAAAAGTTGCGCGCCAAGCTCAGAAAGACTTTTTTTATTGTTTTACGCAGAAGAACGACAGACCACACCCAAGAAAAAATATAATCAAACAGTGCCGCCAAGAAAAAAAAATGTAAGCAATGACGCATTAGCCACGGAGTTTCGAGAGTTTGTGTAATTAGAATTCACCTAAGAGAACGCCCCTACCCACGTCTTCCCCCCCCCCCCACACACACACACACACTTTTTTATTCACATCCCTCCCGGCCCCTCCCCACATTTTTTTCCGCGTATGCTTCAACCCAGATGTGTTTTATTATTCCAGGCATGCGCCTTTTGCGCGGGCACATATGTTTTGAGTATTGTGTCATGTTTCGCTGCCATCAATAAATTTGCTGTCGCGCACACATCATGCGTACCTTCCTGAATTCTGGAATGTTTTTTTTTTCTTCCGGGAGATTTATGTAGGCGCTTCTTCTACGCGCCTTGGCGAAGCCCTTGTCCTGTAACACGACGAGACCACACCTAGGCATCACGGACGGGTGCGGAATGAAATTACGGCCGTAAATTAAGTATCCCTCTAATCCAATTCTTTTTTTTTTCGATCGGGAAAAGAGAAGATACCCGCCGCGGTGGCTCAGTGGTTAGGGCGCTCGACTACTGATCCGGAGTTCCCGGGTTCGATCCCGACCGCGGCGGCTGCGTTTTTATGGAGGAAAAACGCTAAGGCGCCCGTGTGCTGTGCGATGTCAGTGCACGTTAAAGATCCCCAGGTGGTCGAAATTATTTCGGAGCCCTCCACTACGGCACCTATTTCTCTCTTTCTTCTTTCACTCCCTCCTTTATCCCTTCCCTTACGGCGCGGTTCAGGTGTCCAACGATATATTAGGCAGATACTGCGCCATTTCCTTTCCACCAAAAACCAATTATTATTATTATTAAAAGAGAAGATTAAACAAGAAGATAGGAATACCTGCTGTGGCGTAGAGTGTTTTAGCAACCGATGAAAGTTGTGGTAGGAGCAGTTAAATTTCTTCTCTCTACGTATACGTTGTCCGACTATGAGATTCGCCACAAAGCACAATGCGTCGTGTCAGCATTGGTTTTGAAAATTTATCTGCCGGAACTATTAAATTTAAGCTTAAAGCTTGCGCCCTCTGTCCCCTTGCAATAGTGGTCAATGGACAGTGAAAAACTCATTTCGTTGCCGCTCTTTCTTCCCTTTTTTCCCTGTGTTCCCCTCCTCATGTGTATGGTAGCGTATACTGGGCATCGCCTGGTTAACCTCCCTGGATTTCCTTTCTTCTGTTTCTCCCTCTGTCTCTGTGCCTAAAGAAGCAAAAAAACGTATTTGGAATTCAGTTTTGCATATATTTCATTCGAATAGAAGGCAAGCAATGATAGGCTGCCTTAAACGGCACGCTAACCCTTAAAAAATGTTACATTTTCCTCTTATGCTTGAGAGGCGGGCAGGTGAATGTTTCAATTGTCATCGGCATAAGTATTCCGCTTGGTTATGTTCTTGTTTTCTCTCCGTTCATGGCTCCACGAGGAACATTTCGCACAGTAAATGGTAGCACTGTTCTATGACAGAAAAATGGTTTGGTTTGACCGAACATTTCTGTGCTCAATCTAAGGCATTATAGACACGTCATCACTCTGGAAAATGTGCCCCGATAAAGTTCTTTCTGGTGAAGGCGTTCATTTTTATTTTTCATGCTGCAACTTATCGCAACGAGAAAGTACGTGAAGAGATACAAACGAAAGTGGTCACACAACAAATTTGTCGCAACTAGGCACCTTCGGGCTTTTTCTTTCATGTTTTCCTTCTTTCTAATAATAGTAATAATAATTGGTTTTTGGGGAAAGGAAATGGCGCAGTATCTGTCTCATATATCGTTGGACACTTGAACCGCGCCGTAAGGGAAGGGATAAGATTGAATTTTTCCAAGATCGGGACTGAAGTCTTGCAGCAGGATCCAATTAGCCCTTGCGTATTGGAAATTCTTGCAAAAAGGCAAAGAAGTGAGCAGCAGGCCCCTGAGCATTGCTGTACCACGTTATATATTGCTGGGGCTCCAATGTTTTGAAAATGACCGGAACGGTGCCCCTTACCCGTCGAAACAATATATTTCATGGTGCGGGACAAGAGTCCCTCTACACTGCTTGGAAGCACACCGTCTTTTGCTCCTTGCTTTTGACAATGGCTGTACTATCGCGATCAATATATTACGGGACGCGTGTTCTCAGAAAAAAAGTTTATTGCAGTTCTACCTCGCTACCTAGTAGCGCGGTATTGTTGCCAGCGGATAGAACATGCTCGTCCTGTCAAACCGTGACACATTTCAGGTGACTGGATTACGTAACTACGCCGATAATAAACTTTTGTCCTACAGAGTCCCATCCCATAAACTTTTGATCGCGATAAAACATAGCTAAGAAAGTTGGCGAAGCCGATGTATACTACGCCTTATGCCCAACAAGCTCGAATGTCCGGAGATGCCAAGGTATGCAACGAAAACAATGTTACGTCGGAGCAGAATGAATTGTTGTGCAGAAGAAATGAGCTCAATATTGAACACATCGAATTAAATACTTGAAAGGGGGAAAACATAAATAGGTGTCCTAGGTCTTGGTCGCTGATTCAGGTTGATATGTGTGAGCTGCAACTCGGTGCGCTGTGTGGTCCAGATGTTGAGGGTTACCGAACACGTGGACGAGGGTGGTCTGGGCCACCAGGAGAGGCCACAGTGTGAGCAGAAGGCAGCACAAGGAGCAGCCGAACTCTCCCAGGAGTAGTATACTGAAGTGGGCGCTGGAAGGAAGTCTGTTACTGAACGGCGCGTGAATAGGACCAATATTTCTGCGTGTTATCAGGATAGGCACCACACATCGGGGGTTGAGGAGAGGGATGCCTGTAGGGTGGCTAGCGTGTCGCTTTTGATGCGGCTTCTGTAATCAGAAGAAACAAGAAAGAAGGAAAAGTAAAGAGTTTATTGATATCGTCGTCGTCGTCATCATCATCATCATCATCATACAGACTAGTGAAATAGACCCAGTCAGAATATATCCAGGATATGACGGTCTTTATTGGTTTTCTGGGGCTCTATTTTCCGGATAATTTTCTTCTGGAAAGCACTTCGTTTTTTTTTGTGTTTAATTGAACCTGATTTAAGAGCAGCACAAGCACCATCATCGTCCTGTCGATTGACGGACATGAGCAGTATTACGCATTACGTGCTCTGTGGCATTAATGGCTCGGCGTACATTACTGAAATTATGCTCTTAGGCCAGCCAGAATGAAAGAAATATTCCGCCCATTGCAGCAATCAATAGGCGATATCCAGAGAAGCACGTGTCCGTGAGGTGGTGACGGACATATATAGCTCTACCAAAAACTTTGGCCCAGAAACATGAGAACATGAGAAAGGCGGAGCTGTCGCCCAAAACGTGACAGAGGACTAATTTTTCGCGTAGTCGCACGTATGTACTGTTGTTTTAACTTGACGGACCATGTGAGCTTCCGGATTATGAAATTATCCCGCTCTTCAGTCCAACTAATGAACTTAGTTCAGGACTATAATTTCAGCAATAAAGAGATGTGCATCTGACGGGAAGAGAGAAATGTGTGGCGTTTTAAAGGTAGTGAATGAATTCCTTCTTTCCTATGGAGGGCTGATGCTTGTGGCGGTTCCTTTGCGAGACACAACATGACAAGCTACGAGAAAAAACAGTTAATGATGTCATTAGAGGTTAGGCTCAGAGGATCAGTCCTGCCATACGATGACTATATCAAAGAGGCAAGTTGTATTTAGCGTTAGTATAGTCACAACCATATTTATCTTATTCAGCGTAAACGAAGTCAAAGCTGTAAACATTGAAAAGAAAATGAAGATGAGGCATTATATCTCAACAACCATAAACTTCTTGTCTCCCAGCACCAGATCACACAGAGGCGCTGGCATGATTTCACTCCAGCGCGCGGGACTCCATGGACACGCAACTCCTCGGGTTGTTTCAGATTTGCCAGGGTAACACGGTCTATATTCTCTGGCTGAAAGAGTGAGGCAACCATGCAAAGACGCCTTGCTAGAGCATGCTGAATTGCGAGCTGTTCTGAATATGTGCTATACTCTCTGCTAAAGTAAGTAAAGATTTGAAAACAAGCTATGTTTCCAGGCCGCAAGGCTTGTTGGCACGAAGTAGGAAAATTATGTTGGAAGAGGGTAAAAAATTGAGAAAGAAAGTACTCCAGCCGAAGTAACAGTCGGGAGATGAGGCATACTAGGGGAGAGTATAGACTTACGGAAAAGCTCCCACTTGCGGAGTGTCGAAGCACAGCTTGCGACGGATCCATCGTCTTTTAGTTTTACAGTGACATCTGTTAACCGTCCGTTGCTTGGTTTCGCGTCGATGTAGTAGCAGTGGAACATGATGAAAAAATAGCGCGAAGAGAACACGAAGGAGCGACTGGCCGTAGTAATAGAAGTAGTACCAGTGTACCCACTGCGTGTGGACGCCTTGTAAACCGCGTGGAGTGAGGTTAGTATAGAAGAAGGAGGGTGTGACAAATGTCGTAGAGTGCGTAACCGGAGTGTGGTTAGCACCGGGATCATCCGTAGAATAGTTACCTTGGAAGGAGGAAGGTATGGCAAGTGTGAGGAATGCACAACCGGAGAGGAGTTGCCATGGCAGGAGGAATGGTTCTCGTGCAAAGAGCGTATGGTGCGAGCGGAGTGCCTAATTGGAAGGTGACCAGTGAGGGAACCACCTGGGCAGTGGTTATAGTGGACGGAGGTGGTAATGACGAGAGCGGAGGAGTACCACGGGAAGAAGTCGGAGAGGGGTTACGATGAAAGGAGGAAGGAGAGTGAAAGTTTTGCAGCTTTCGTTGAATCGCGTTGCACAGCAGTGACCACCCTGTGAGTTTTTTTTTTCTACTAGACCTTCCACTAAGCCGCTTCGCCTTTGTCGGTGCAGTCCCTCTGTGTGAACTTGGTAAAACTTTTACAGCTTTCGTTGAATCGCGTTGCACAGCAGTGACCACCCTGTGAGTTTTTTTTTTCTACTAGACCTTCCACTAAGCCGCTTCGCCTTTGTCGGTGCAGTCCCTCTGTGTGAACTTGGTAAAACTTTTACAGCTTTCGTTGAATCGCGTTGCACAGCAGTGACCACCCTGTGAGTTTTTTTTTTCTACTAGACCTTCCACTAAGCCGCTTCGCCTTTGTCGGTGCAGTCCCTCTGTGTGAACTTGGTAAAACTTTTACAGCTTTCGTTGAATCGCGTTGCACAGCGGTAACCGCCCCGTGAGTTTTTCTGTGCGTTTCCACTAGACCTTCCACTAAGCCGCTTCGCCTTTGTCGGTGCAGTCCCTCTGCGTGAACTTGATAAGCGAAGCAGGTCTTTCATCAAGCAACCATGCTTCATACGTTGTTTGGACGCAGGGACCGTACCATCGTTCTCTACTGGACTTCATCAAATTCGCTAACCTTTTTCCTTTCATTTAATCTCTACTACATCGTTCATCACACCTTCACCCATCATTGATGCCCCGGGGGCAATAGATTTCGCTTTAAAAAAAAACAGCTGCAGAGCAACAGCGGAATTAGTGATAGGCGAGGGGATGGGTGCCACCCGCCTGAGTGGCAGGTGAGAAACCTAATCACGTCACCCAAGGATTGTGAGCATTGTTTGTTCTTCTCAGCACTTTCCGTTAATTTCTTTTCTGACCACATCCCTCCTACATTGCCTACAACTTTGAGACTGCATTTCGAGTTATTTAACAATTCGCTCTTGGCCTGTCGTAAGCTTGCCGTCCCGGTTAGCTCAGTTGGTAGAGCTACTGCTCCGGTGAAGCGGTGGTGCCGGGTTCGAACCCCGGAGAGGGACGAATTTTTCTTCTACTACAAGTTTCTGTAGAAGCTGTATAACTTTCTTTTGTAGCCGTATGGCTACGCTTGGGTGGATGCCAACGAGTAATTTCCTCCCTTATTATTTCGTTAATTTTATTTGCGTATCCTAATTTATTTTGCAGTATCTTCTATTGTTTTAACGAACTATACATATCGAGGGTTTCTAAAGCCGTGCTGATATTTTGTTAGAAAAGTATGGTTTACAAGAACGTCTAGGATATGAACGCGAACAAACCGTTCGATACAAGTTGTTGACGCTAATGAAATCTGGACTATAATTTTTAATGCGGCCTTTCTTTCTAATTTTATGTAACAACTTAATGTGGCCGTCATTCAGTACCTTAATGCCGCATAACGATTCAGTAAACAAAGCATGCAAACACTTGGAAACCTATTCTGTATACTTTTGAGGAAAGGAATTTGAGACCTTGTCAGCACCCGGGGACTCCTTTATAATAAGTTTTAACAGAGTGTTGGAAATTTTTTAATTTTTTAATTGGTTTTGGTGGGAAAGGAAAGGCGCAGTATCTGTCTTATATATCGTTGGACACCTGAACCGCGCCGTAAGGGAAGGGTAAAGGAGGGAGTGAAAAAAGAAAGGAAGAGATAGGTGCCGTAGTGGAGGGCTCCGGAATAATTTCGACCACCTGGTGATCTTTAACGTGCACTGACATCGCACAGCACACGGGCGCCTTAGCGTTTTTCCTCCATAAAAACGCAGCCGCCGCGGTCGGGTTCGAACCCGGGAACTCCGGATCAGTAGTCGAGCTCCCTAACCACTGAGCCACCGCGGCGGGTAATGTGGGAGATACCTGAATCTGAAATTGTGATATCCATCATACATGGCAAGTGGACATCGTATGAAGGTTGGGGCATCCCTCGTGTCTAGTAAAAACAGATTTAAGTTTCCGTTAAATGCATTTGATACTGTCACACACTACACTTACGAACTCCGAAGGAACAACGAAGTGAGGACGCAAAAGAAGCAGCCCGGTATGTTCGCGCTGACCCACCAATCTAACGTCGACTCAAGTATGTAAATATAACCCCTAACAGTATTATTTATAAACCAACTACCTGTTCCATGTGAAATTTGAAGGTATAGCAGTCCAAGGATTTTGGTTCAATATCTCTTCAAAACTTGTCCGGTGATGCCAGAACAAAATTAGGTAGTTGTTCCTCGTAGTAACGTTTTGTCAAAGGCCACTTCATTCGAAATTTTAGCAGGTAAATATGAAATTGCATTTACACGGCATAAAGCGCCGAAGATTTTTTTTCGTCATCTTTAGGCGCCTCTGTAGTGCAAATATTTTCCTGGCAATCCACTGGTTGGTACTTTTTGCTGTTTTAACAGTTACGGACACAAAACGAATACAACTGTTGACATCACTGTAAAACCTGTGCGAAAATACGCGTATCTTATCAGTATTATTGTCGAAGTCAATAAAATGAAAAGAGAAAGCATCAAAAATTGATACAGCACCGGTTTAGAGAAGCTATAAAACAAAAAAAGCTTTGCGGATTTCGTTTCAGACGCGCAAGATATGTGAAGAGGTACAGCACTGTGATGGGAAATTGCAGGGAATATTTCACAGTGTGCTTTAGGCACAATGTCGCCGCTAGCATACTAGTCTGAGATGCTTAACCTAATGCTTTTAGGAATAAGTGTCTAAAGGATTCCACTCGTGCCATAGTCTCCACCGAGGAAGTTCGCGCTCCTATGACATAACGAACGGCAGGTACGAATCGAGAGGCACTATTACCGTGTAGTGTCGGTCTCTCTTTACAGGCAGTAGAATTTCCCAGTATAATGATAAAAGATACACTGCCACACCCTAGTCAAGTTCCACACTCATTAATCACCCTCCTAGAGGAGGATAGCTTCCTAGATTTTATAACTTACTTGTTGGTTATGAGTTATCTAGATGACATCCCGGGGAAGGTCCAGCCGCGAATGTCGTGCACCGGGGTGCGGCACCAAGAACACCAGCTCTCCGTTTATTCGTGCTTTCAACGAACAATCAGCACCATCAACACGCAGCGTCCACAGCCGGGCGAAACCTTCTTCCATTGATTTCCAATGAGCCCGGCAATGCGCATTCTGCGATCTTCCTATTTCCGGAAATTTTCTAATCTCAACTCATTCTTACCCCGCACACTCAGCGCTCCCATGCGGCGTTCTTTTTTTTTCTTTCAGAGTCAGCTACGCTACTTATCCGTTTTCCTAATTACCTGTCCAGCTCAATGTGCAGTTTCCTGTTCGTGACTGCAGGTATAGGATGTTATCAACGAACAGCAGTCGTCATCTAATGAGTTAAAATAAGCAAAGCAAGCGCTTTGGAGATTTCGGAGTGCCTGACCCAGAGCCGCAGACACCGGATAACACCGCTTATATAGACATGCGTTTGACTAATTATTCGATGAACGTTAACGAACATGCAACAAGCCCTTTCTAGCGCACCTCCATTAATTGCAATAATTCTTTTGTTTTGGGCTGAGAATTGAATAGTTCCCCACTGAAGCCCACTCCTTTCCATACGCACTTTGCTCCTTTCCGCTTGGATTTTCCGCCTGGACAAGTGATGCAGGGTAAACATAGCGCACGTATTGTCCTGAACATCTCCGTCAGCCTAATTGGCATTCAACAGACATACACTGGCGGCTGCTTTATACACAACACGAGCGCTTTTGCCGGCGTCATCTGCACGTGAACACGAAAGCTCGGTTATGCTTCGTGCATATTAATAAGTGCTCTTTTTATATCTGCTTCTAGGCCCGGTTGACAAGCTTTAATTAAAGCAGAGAGCATTTCTTTTTTACCGTGGCTCTTGCCTTTTTCCCGTGTAACCAATCGTCGCTGGCTCTTAGTTAACGTCATCGGGTCGCTGCAGAGGAGCAGGCGATATCCGGGCTATACGCAGACGACTCCAACCACGCGCAGACGATTTGTGGGCGGAAAGGAAGTACAGCGTGGAACCAAGCGGCCAATTATGGGCCGAACGGATAAAGAAAAACCGACCGTACAATCACGATCCATCGTGAGGTCTAGATAAAAAGGAACAATCGGATTGTTTGACTTGTACTGCAGAGCACGTGCGAAGCGGAGGCAGAAAAGAAACATCGGAGTGAGCGCCGGGCAGTCGTTAGCGAATAGCGCGCCCCCTACATGGACGGGTGCTGGCTGATTGCGAGCCGTCCTTTAAACCTCATTTTCTTTCCGGCTTGCCGTGTTAAGCCACCCCTATTTGGTTGCATAAGCAGGGAAGATACTGTCCTAATTAGCTTTAATTATTAATTAGGCTTAATTACGCCAGCTGCCTCCGTCTCGAATGTCTTCATTAAGAACTTCCCCCACTCTCTCTCCTCGCTTCGGCTTAGTGAATTGTAGTTTTTCTTTTTCGTTCTTAAAATGCGTTCTTTTAAACGGGATCCCATATTTATTGGAATGAGGAGTAAAAGGAAGCGAACAAGGGAACGGCGAATCGCTGTCTGCGGGATTTAAGGCTCTCGTGAAGTCTATGGTCGCTATTTTTGTCTGCCTATTGCGCAATTTCTTCTCTTGCTATTTACTCTGTACTTACTCTTTCCTACTCCGTTTTCCTTGCTAGAGCCTCGGAGGTGTAATGTAAAACCGCTCTCGCCTTCGCTTCGAGGGCCATAAAACCCGTGCGACGCCTCCTAATTGGCGACAGCGGCTTAGTGGTAATCCCGTTCGTTGATCAAATTTCTTAACGAGGTTTCTGCGGGAACAGCCGCTCAAAGGGGCCACACGTGTATTATGAGGCGCTTGGTGGGTGTTAACTGTTTTCCTTTTTCCTGACAGCTTTTATTTGCTTCCTGCGCGTTCTCATCTTCATCTTTCCCTCACTCCCCTTATTTTGTTTCCATTTAACTCGGCTTCCCTAAGTGCCGCTTGCAATAAATAAGACATAATAAAAACCACAATTTGTTGGTTATTTTTGTTTTTGGAATGAAGCAGTCGCTGGCGGCTACCATTAAACTCACAGAGCTCTTATTGTGGCATGATATGCCCGTTCACCATGGAAACATTGCTGCCGAGGGAGGAGAAGATTTTCACCTAAGTTAAGAAACCCAGTTTAAAGCTTGCTCTAAAAGTACGTCTCTCGCTCCTCGGGCTGACCACTTGCTTACTATGTCCAAGACGTGCGGACACAATTGGTTTTTGCGGAATTTTTCACCTTCATCGCATTCGTGTTTCACCCCTTGAGTAGAAATTTATATGAATTTCGCTCTCCCTTTTTTTCACAATTAATAATAGTAAGTTTTTTTTTCAGCAGGAGCATACTGTGACACTCAAATGGAAAAGCTCGTGGTCCTCATTTAAGGCCGCTTTTTTCACACGCAGCAGAAGAAAAAGAATATATTACATTTCTGCCAAAACATCATTTATTACCCGAACAGTTCCTGAGGAGTCGATGTTGACAGCAGGTTGTCTGGTTTATCAAAAAAGTATTCATGAGCGTCACCGCTGAGACCACAAACTCGTCCTGTGTTTTTCTCCGCGTCATTGTCTTCTGTTCTAAGTGCAGCTGTTGCCTATTTTGCCTATTCGCAAGAAAGCGGCTATAGCGTGGCGCTTTAGGTGACGGTGGAAGTGAAAAGAAAATTGCGAATATTATTGATAATACCTTTATATTTGGAAGATTGCTGAGATAAATATAAAGAAAAAGAACAACCAAAAAAAACTGTTTCAGAGAGCATGCTGCTAACAGGTACACACAGGCACGCACACACGCACACACGCACACACACACGCACACACACGCACACACACAAGTCCATCCATCCATCCGTACGTCCATCTGTTCGCCCGCCCGGCCGTCCGTCCGTCCGTCCATCCGTCCATCCGTCCGTCCGTCCGTCCGTCCGTCCATCCATCCATCCATCCATCCATCCATCCATCCATCCATCCATCCATCCATCCATCCATCCATCCATCCATCCATCCATCCATCCATCCATCCATCCATCCATCCATCCATCCATCCGTCCGTCCGTCCGTCCGTCCGTCCATCCATACATCCATCCGTCCGTCCGTCCGTCCGTCCGTCCGTCCGTCTATCAATCCGTTCGAAGCCGCCAATCATGTGAAATGCGTTTCGGCAAAAAGCAGGCTAATGCAAGCATTGCTGGAACTTACTAGGATCATTAAGTAAGACTATTTTACGTTGGGCAGGCAAGCAAGTACAACTGTCATACACTGATAGCTTTTGAATCATTTTGAATGCAAGACGAATCGAAATTTTAAACTCTGTGAACGCGTTTCTATCGAGTTACACCCATATATTGCCAACAACGGGCACTGGGTGCTGTTAGAGAAAGAGATGTCCAGACTTGCTGGATATTACACAGAACTCAGTTCATGCTTCAAACAGGTTTTCAATACGTGCACGTCACGTAGAACAACCTATATTCATCCAAGCTCCTCCAGGACTTGAGGCAAACTACATCAACATCGTCGGCTAAGTGCGTCCTGAGAGCAGTGTCAAAATGATCGCGCGCTTAAAAATTTTGTGTTCAGCTTTTTGCATATCATGGTGGTACATGACAGAATGCTTAAAAAGCGCGGCGTCTAGCCAGTGGGGAAGGTTAATTTGCAAGCATTGCAAAACTCGATAACGGTTTAGACCACCGGTCGCAAGAAATAATCACCGAGAAATATCAGGCAGTGAAACCTCCGTGTCTACAGTTACGACAGCTGCATGCGTGCTTTTCTCATCGCCTTGCCCTGGGACTGCCTGCACGTGTAAAACTCTAGCTTTTTCACGAAGCCTTGCCATTCATGTGGAGTTGTCAGCATGGCGGAGAATGCCCCAAACAATGTAAAGACACATTTTCTGACGTCTACCGACAGATTAGTTGAACACGGAACACTGAACTTTATTCGCCAGAAATTATGATGGGCTTCCACAGATAAAAGCTTTAGTGAAAAGCTTGACGAAGCCCAGCAAGGCAACCGTTTAAAATTCAGCTTACATCTCACGCCGGACAAAAGAATGAATAGTAAACAAACATTAAAATGCGTTGGTTTACGATAAAGGAAAATGTGCAAGAATGCAGCATAACAGCAGAGAAAGAGAAATTGACTTTATAAAAGTTAAAAAAAAAAACAGGAAGGCCCGTTTCATCACAAGGGCAGGTGATTCAAGATAGTCTACGTATATAGCTGTCATAACATTTTGCCGAGCCGAAACCCATCTGCGATTCAACAGCCGTTCACACAATACCTCCTGATGTGGACTTTTACTTTCCTTTCAACCATGTCATTCTGCACACTCCAAAGTAATTTCTCGAGTTGCGCTCGGCACCTGCACATACACGTGTACTCATCCATATAAAGCAGCGGAAAGAAAATTTCTTGAACTGCCACCCGATTTTATTAATTCCCTCGAGGTGCGGGCTCTGTTTTTAGGTCCATAAGTAGATACGGTTTGGGGCTTGTGTTGTTGTTGGCTTCCGTTGAAATGCGTATACCAACGACGGAGCATTGGCCAGGGTTTGGTACAGTCCAAAACAAGACAGAATACCAATGTTTAGTTATATACGTCTAACGGCTCTGGATAGACAGTTCACGAAGCAGGGAAAGATTGTGATATAATATAGTTAAAGATAGCAAAGTCCCATGAATGAGAAATGGAAGAATAAAAACACTATTATGAAACAATTTCACAGGTTAACAAAGGCATCTTTGTCAACCTGCGAAATGCCTTTAATGGTTCTTTCTCCCGTCCGTCCGCCCGGCGTTACATCCAGCAACTCGATAAAAAAAAAAAACATCCTTGTGCACGGCGGGATGCGAACCACCACCCTTCCGTTCCGCAGCCGAGTGTGCTAACGAGTACGTTACTTCCTGCCGACCCATATGTAGTTCTCCTTCTCTAGGACGCTGGAGAGTGTTTGCGGAAAGGCGTCGAATCAGACGGATGCCTCCCAAACGCCCTCCACTGCTTCCAGAATTTAAGATTCACAAACAATTGTACACTTATTTAATATCATAACCACACATCAGTGACACAAGCAGCGCCACCGCGCTAAAGGCTTTCGCCTCACCGCACTTT
>NC_135504.1:49297751-49475251 GCF_052857255.1 Amblyomma americanum | reverse complement strand
TTCTTGTTTATTGCTCGTGAAACGTCGTAGTTTGTGCAGTTTTCAGACTGCCAGAAAAATTCGCTACTGCCATGCAGGTGGAAAATGTATCTGGCGCATTTTATTACCACTGCTCCTCGCAATACTCTTTGGTTGTTCTGCCTCAAATAGCACAATTTAGCCCCTGTACGCGTTCTACCCCAAACCTCGCAACGGGTATGCAGTGTGTACTTGCTCCTTCTGAAAAGAAAAACAAAAAATGTAAGAAACATTCCCAGTATTTTTGTCCGGCGCCTGCAGCTTTCTCGCGTTTACGCAAGCCGTTGACCCATAGCCGCACTGCCAGGTGCGTATGGCATGGTAAGAGAACTAAGACCGTGCAAGATTTCACGCCTGATTCATTGCAGTACCGACCTTTAAACTTCGATTTCAACCGGTGCAGTCTTCAGCAAAAGGGGCAATATCAAGCGCTGCCGCATGGAAGTTTACCTTCGGCGTACAGAGCAGCGGTTACTTTTTTTGTGGGCTAGATTACTTCTTGGAGTAAGCACCCCAACTGCTCCCAGGGGAAACATTTTGAGGTTAGTGCTGCCGATACCGGCGTCTCCGAGATATCCTTGTAATTTACGATACAGAAATTATAAATGGGATGCTGCAGGTATATTTAGGAATATTTGCGTTGAACCCCAGTCCCAATTCCAATATTCGTGCAGTTTGAAATGGAGGTCAAAAAGAATGTAGACATACATGGGGCAAACAAGAAGATATGCAAGGACCTTAGTGGTTTTTTTGCTAAATATATATCTCTTAGTGCGCATATTCGCGCAGAATTTTTAGCGTGATTTGAAAACGTCCTCGCGAATGTTTTAAAGAAGCTACAACTTTTTGAATACTCCCGGATTCTTTACCCAAAGAAACAAATATATTCCTTTGTTCGGCGCATGATAAGCTTAATCGCTTATGCGCATTTAGCTGTCAGCGTATTACACCAGCACTTTTGCGAGGGCCTTCGAACGAGTGTCTTCGAACGAGTCTTGAAACATGATGCGCACTAGTACATTCGTGAACCCCACATCGAAAGAAAGGTTGAAAGAGAAAACTTATGGACCCATAAATTTTCTTTTCTGTTTCACGGTGGAAGAGGAAGCCAACCATAACGTCATCCGCCTCTATGCCATACTGACAGTCAATGGAATTTGCGAATTCATTGCAGGAGCAGGAGTGTTGGTTTTTAAATTAAACTGTTTATTTCTTTCTATAACAGGGAGGAACCGGACTTAAACTCGTGAAAACGATTTGGCATGGGTCCTCACCGCTTGTAGAATAGCATTTTGCAAAGGTACTGCTATTGTTTAATTGATTCGCAGGTTAGAAAAGCACCGCTATTACAAAATCGCACTTGCACAAAAACTGAGTACACAGGAATTAATGAGAAACAAACAACGATGAAATAACTGAACAGAGTTTACCGAACATTAAACACTTGCACAAAAACTGAGTACGCAGGAATTAATGAGAAACAAAAAACGATGAAATAACTGAACAGAGTTTACTGAACATTGAATAGTATTAAGGCGGAGACTTGGGCAAGTCTGGTATATGATACTGAAGAAGGAAAACATCGCAAAAACACGGGACGAGATTGAACACGTTTTAGTTTTGCCGTCGTGTTTTTTCTCGTCCAGCGTCTCTGCGCTATTTTATTTTCGTTATTGATTAAACAGTACATAGAGAGCAGAGTATATTGCGCACATCACGTATGCTGAAATAACGAAGACAACTTGAGTTGCTTACGGATATACAGTTTTTGTGATTTGATGCAAGACTAATGCGGTGCTGCTCCTTTTAATTTACAAATAATTACACTGACCCTGAAACGTCCGCGGGCTACCCTGTTGCTAAACTCGCCCTTCCAGGCACCCCTATAGCGCCGGTCATACCTCGCCCGCACCGTTATGACCCGACATACAGGCTCCCCATCTGGCCGGGTCTGCAACAATATACACGCAATGATCATCAGCCCACACGCCGGGACCGAGGCAGGAGCAGGAACGGGAGAGAGGTGAATAGGCGAGGCTGGGATGTTCGTCGTGCAGAGGGGGAAAGGCAGCGAATCTCTGCGGGATTCAAGAGATAGGTGGCGCGGTGCTCGCGCGCTCGCGAAACTGCCGACAGCGCCGCCCAGCCCCGTGCGGCACTTGGCGAAGCCGCCATTACTCACGCCTGATAAGAACGGCGCCACTTCGCGCCCCGGCTCCGCGCCGTTGCCGCGCTGAGGTTTCGGGCGCACGGTCGCTGCTGTGAAAGAAGGGCTAGTGAGGGGGGGGGGGGGGGGGGTATTGCCGGCGGTGCTTGCCGTGTATATACACCGCCCCATAGGCGCGCACTTTAGGCAGCTATTAATAATGCCTTCCCTTCACCTTGCCACCTCTGCCTCCTGTTATCGTCGCGATTCTTAGAGCTTGTTGTTTGGCTTATTTTCATAAGGTAATTACAAGTGAGAATATTCATCACGGTTGAAAAGTAAAATTAAATATACGGGGAAGCCAGCCAACTGCAGACGCCGGGGTTCCAGGCAAATCATTGAAATGTAGATTTAGTTTTCAATATTTTGAGTACGCGAAAAAATGGCTGGAGGGATGCATCCTAAAACAACCGCGTAATAACTGCAGGAACCATTCAATGAAGTGCAAATGAAAGAACAAAACTGAAGCATACTTTAATTCGAAGCAGACGAGCAAAAAGGCCGCATTGCAAAACGTCCAAAAATCAGTGAATAGCTTCAAGTATGCCTCTAATGCGCTCTTTCGAGAGGTTTCGACATTAATAAAACGCTGTATTCTATGGTGCAGAGTTATATGTATATTGATTTTTTTACTGTGTCTTCTTTTGGCATTACTTCTTATGTTAACGCCGGCCAACTAGCCCGGACCACAAAATTTTAGCTGAATTCTTCTTGCCTTTTGAGTGGAACCGAACACCAACGCAAGGCGTGATGCCATGAACGTGCTATGAACCACCTTGATGAGCCCTTACTTAGTTCAAGCTGCGTCTTCTGTCAAGCATGTGGCCGTGTCACTTTCAGATGTGAGTCAGGCTCCTGCCGCTCACAACAGTGTGTTTATGCTGCAGTGCAGCTCAAAATAAATAAGGTATTTAATGTGTGCAGTTTGATTGCTTAACGCCCATACCTATACGCAAAACGGTTTTACACCCCATACGTGAACATATTGTACCCATCGATATATTTTCAGTACGAAGACAAGTGTCGTTATTAAACGGCACGACCAAGAGTATAGTTCCAGCAGCGACGATAACGTTGAACTTGAAGCATAAGTTGGCTTCCATCTAGAAGTCTGCCCCAAACCATGGGAAATCACCTATTGTCGGTATGCGCCATTTCAAGAGATTAGTTAACGTCCGAAAGCGACTCAGGCTATGCAGGACGTCGTAGTGTAGGGCTCGGTATAATTTAAACCACCTGGGGTTCTTTAACGTGTACTTACATCGTCCAGGACACAGGCTTCATGCATTTCGCCACCATCGAACAGTGACCACCGCGGCCGGTATCGTACCCACGTCCTTCGGGTCAGCAGTCGCGCACTGTAGCCACTGAGCCATCGCGGCGGCTCCATTTGAAGAAAGGCATACAACATCAGCGCAACCCCTCTTGTCTTCTTTCATATAAACTCCTGACGAATAACTTCATGTAAGTATTTATTTGCGCATCGTAATAACGAAAAACAAAACGAATGCCAGATTTAAAACTTTTTGTGGGACATGGAAGAAGCCTCGTAGGGAAGAACCGAATCACAACTGTGTGACAGCTGGCGCCCAAATCTTGGACTTAATAACGTGCAGTGGAGAAATGGCTTACATATTAAACCCTATAAGACAGGGTGATGAGAATCCTTTGATTTGCGTTGTTAGTAAGTTATCGGGACTTGAGTTGGAGCGTAGAATTCGGCCGTGGTCTTGGGCCTCAATCGGCTACATGAGAATCTGTGGGACAGGAAAGGTGTGCCAGCAGTGCGGAGGTTACGAGAGGTAGAAAGGCACGGAATACAGGGAAATTCGAGGTCGGTATCGCTAAACATTGCTAATAGGTAAAGGCAGAGGAAAGTGAACGTATACCTGAAATGGTTTCGTCCAGTAGTGCAAAATGTGCTCTCACCTTTAGCTATGTGTGACTCGAATGCAGAGAAAACATGCATTGATGAAAACGATGCCAATATATGTAAGACAGGCAGCACACGAGGATCCCATAGCACTATGTGAATTCGCTGTATCTTTTCCGCGGCACTGATAAAAATTCATTACTTCACACTAGAAGTTCGAATTATGCGAATGGTGACATAGGATTAAATCTGTAGCCCCACAAAAGAAAAAATTCTTGTCTATACAATTTTTTTGTATATCCGTTGCTATTAGCGTAACTTTTGTCAGCAGTTAAACACTGCGGTATATCACATTATGGCATCTGTAATCAGTTACAGGAAATGAGCTCGAGAACGTTACCATGGTAGCATGGAAAATTTTAGATGTCCAAATGTGACCTTTGAAGAAATGACCCCTGCGAGCTTCATGCCCGCACCTGCTCTAAGAGGGCGCCTTTTGAGGACATTCGTTAGGTTGGGGCAACCTAAAAAACATGAAAAACAATAAGCCCCTGCCTGCACCACTTGTAATAACAGGCTTAACCCTTTTACAGACAGCTAAGTTATCCGCTGCAGTTGAATGGTTCATTACATAACAAGTGGAGTGGCTTTCTGCGCAGGAACAGGTTGTTCGCTTTCTACGCGCTCGACGCTTACCCGGGCATTTCGTCAGGAGTAGTGTACAACAAAGTTCCCCGTAAATATAATCGGACAAGCATGAGGTTCAAGGTAGACTTGTAAAAATAACCTCACGGTAATCGAAAACGCAAGCACAACTGCTTAATGACTGATTAAAGCAGTATTGCGCTATGGTAGAAAATTATTTTCGAGTCGTCTTCCATTAGCTGGCGCAACCAACGACGCATCACAATTTTTTTTTTGCGTTAATGCTTTTCTCTCACATTGAAGACACCAATTACGCTGGCGTTGACATCTGCAAGAGAGGCAGTTGAATTTCTAACGCTGCAAGACCAGCAGTGGCCTAGCGCAAGGCACGTGATATAAAAGAAAAAAAAAGCACATCCACTCCTAAGCCGCGCTTCATTAGGTCTCGTCGAGATGGCCACCGAGATCCTGACGCGGGCACAAAGCAACGCCACACCTCCCGCCTCCCTTTTCGCACTCCAGCAACCCTAGATCTTATCTCGCGCGCATCGCTTCCCCGAGGAGTGATAAAAGAGGAAACAAAACTGAAGCAAGACGAGGTGATGACGCAACCCCTCCCCCCGGGCAGGCCGCGCCCCCTATCCTGGCGGATGCGCCAACTCCGGCGACGTCTGCAATCGCAGCGCCATCTCTCTTCCTGACTCATGCGCTTGGTGCGAGGATTAGCGTTTGTAGACTTGTACGCCGGGTGCCGGGCAGGCGCTAGACTGGCAAGTCGATGACAGCCTACAGCTATTCCAACAGCGGCTCTCTTCGGGCAAGTAAAGCAGTCAAGGCTGGAGAAATATGACCCCTCTGGGACTGTCCTCCTTAACCAACGACTGACACTGTATGCTTGCTGTAGAGGCGCTGGGTGTGAATTTGTCTTCGAGATACAGCAGCATTTTACCGATCTGCATTGTGTTGGGCAGTGCCGACTATTTGCTGTTGCGACTCTTTCTTTCGCGGTAATAATCGTGAAATGACTAACCATGCGCGATCGCCGCATGCGGTTTCACGGAAATTGCTGAGAAATTCCAGGTGCTATGTCAGGCCCGGGCGGGAGAGTACCTTTCTACAAATTCCTCCATCATGAAAGGCAAGAGGGAGTTTGCACAAAGGGGCAAATTTTTTGTCACTTCCGCGCTAAAGTTTAAACTTTTTCAAGGGCATCATCCGCCGGGAAGAAAACTTAAAAAAAAAGAAAATTCAGCTTCTCACTCACACGAGGTTGTCATTCTCTGAATGGGGATAATCCGTTTCCTTTCATATCGGAGCTGTCTCCGCCTGTTATTTGGCACAGCGTGCAATTCCGACTGTCTGCGATCATTGGTCGAACCACTTCTAGAATGTCACAAGTCATGCGCCGAAGAATTGCCCCAGCCTTCACTACAACCTTGGTGAGAAATTTCCCATCCAGAGGACTTCGTCATGAGCAATCTAGGGGAATTTTTCGAATCTTGGGGACAAGATTAAAAAGTTATGAAGAAAAAGAGCAAACATTTTCTCCCTTGATATGTTTGGTATCTCTAGACAGTGAAAATCCGGTGTTGTAAGACAAGCGGCGCTCCGCAACGCAGGAGAATTGTGAACGAGAGTTTCATTAGGTGTTCAGCGCTGAAATAAGACGAACAATCTTGGTAATCATTTCTTGTATTTTCCTTCACTGTCGTATGCTGTATACGTGCTGTATATGTGCGAGGCTGCGGAAAGAGTTGAACGCTCTGAATGATCGTACTCATCTGCGTTCAGATTCCGGTAATGTTGATGCGGCTGGCTTGCGCAGTAATATTTCCGCATTGAAGTATCACGGCGACATGCCCTCATCTATCGCCCGATAATGAGATCAGTTGATGATAGAAGTCATTTGTGCCTCCTTGAAGGGGTGAGTCCACTTCCATCGTGCAGAAGTGAGCAATAGAGCATCACCCTAGCATTGCTGACGGAAGCTGTGGTTCGGAACAAACAGATAATCATTTGGCTCAAAAAATACAACATTTAATGAATACATAAATGTCAGAGGGCTATTGACCAGAAGTCTGTGATCATAATCATGATCACATGTGCAAGCAAATTTCAAATCAAAACTTTTTGCGAACAGTTTCGTTGCCTGTGCTGCAGTGGGGCAGAAGTTTCTGCGGGACACGTACGTAATGGTGAGCTCATAAATCTCACAAAAACGTCAAGAGTGCACTATACTGGGACTGAATCAGCGCTGCTATTCGAATTATAAGATCAGAGCCTTTTCAGTTTGTCTGCACGCAAACTTTCGGTTGCACGCATCTCGTGAAGTCGTCTCGCTGACAGCGAGCATTGGGCTGCGAGTCGTGAGGTAAGCGAAGGAGCATATATAGTATACTTTATATGAACCAACTTGCTGCATTCGTCGGGCCATTCACGGACGAGTAAAGCATGTTGTTTCTGCCGTTGTGATCTGCACTCCGGAGCTATCTTCTTGGTGGAAAGTGTGAGCCCTAGCTCGGCAGACGCGCCATTGGACAGTATACGGAGCAGTCACTTTCTTTCCTCTCCCTGGTCGTCATCGTCTTCCAAGTGACCCATAACGCAGTTGAACCGCGTAACGATGCTTGCGAAAAATGAGAAGCTTTCAGACGTTACTTAAGTGCGCCATGCTAGAATTGAGAACAAAAACAGGAAAGACACTTAAGCTGGACCTTAAGGGCATGACACGATAGCGTAATCAGTTAATCCAGTATGTGCAGAAGGTCATCCTCTACTTTACATCAATATATCCCTGGGAGTCCTCATACACCTCCTGGCGCACTAGTGCAGCTGTTAAGCGATGCGCGCGCCACTGCCTTGCGATGGCATGTGCTCTCAGTGGTAGGCCTTGTGTGACCCAGTTTGGTCTTCCCGAAAGAGCAATCATTAAATTATCTGCTGCCTGCCACGGAGAACAGTTTGCTCACTATTCGTTGGTCAGGTTGTGATGACACCGCAAGGTCACGTGACCTAGGTGGCCCACCTGGCTCCTAGTCTGCCACCTGCCTTAGCCATGCCAGTCATTTTTTTGCTTGCAACGCCGACGTCAGATTTTCCGCCTAATGGAGTCTTTAAAGCTATCGCGTTAAAGGCGCTACCACTTCACCTGCCGGCCAAAGGCCTGTTGCAGTTGCATGTGGCTGCTCCTACAGTGCGTACCCCCATACATCCCCTCCAGCTCCCGGCCGGAGTTTTTTTGTCACATCGTGGACACTAGAGATTGTAACGATGGGGCAGTTACCTACAACCGCAAACGTACTATGAGTGAATAGTATATTCTGTTCCCGCACAATTGCAAACATTTTTTACTAAGCCTTGCTTACTGCATGTTGTGCCACAGGCAGGCACAGTCGACGTTCGAAGCCACCTGAAGAGCCGTTTAATGCATAGAAGCCGGCAAAAATCGCGCCACATTGAAGCATAGCATGCACTCACCCAGTTGGGCACCCTCAGTCCTAATAAACTTGCACGGAATTTATGGATCATGCATGCGTTCAGAATTTTAAATCAAGAGTTTGGCCGAGGCCAGCATGATTGCGACCGTGCAGGAAAAGCAGTAAAACGGCGCCAACCAAAAGACGAAGTGGGACGACGTTTCGACTCCCACACGGGGACGTTGTTCATGGGAACCCTGCGAAAAAGCTGCGCTCCGGTAACCGAAATGTCCGCCTATTTTGTCATTTGGTTGGTGCCGCTTTAGGTCTTCTTACCTCAGAGTTACGCAGGCCATATGGCTACATTGAGCATCTTTATTCCTAGTGTCTTGGTGTAGTTTGTTAAAAAAATTGAAAAAGTCACAGGATAGTTACCAGTTTATTAATAAAGATTCCGCGATAGCACTTTGCGGTGGTGAATATAGTATAGCATCGTTTATGCAAAATTATTTTACCGCTTTCCTGCTAAATATACCGTCGAGATACTGCCCTGTCACTGGTGCCATCCCTGCGTTTGCACCGCTCAGCGCGGCGCGTTTCCATGGCACGTTGCATTGATGCCATGAGTGGCGTCACTGCATGCTGGGAAATAAGCTTGGCGTGTTACACCATGATCCAGAAACAGAAAAGTATGCACTCAACAGCAGTTGCTGGAATACAAGACGTTCAATATCCCGAGCTTATCGTCAGACTCTCGTGAGGAGAGAGCGGTGAATGCGCCTCGTGCTAAAACAGTTCTCTCCTTGGCCCTTTTTATTTTGAGAGCGCCCGCCAAGAGGCCCTGAGAAATAGCGCCATCTCTCGGCGCACGTGAAAGTTTTCGCTGGCCGGCCCGTTATTGGTCCAGTTTTTCGCTAATGCCCTATTAGGACACTGGCGCAGCAACGGTGATTGATTCATGAGAAGGTCTGCTTTACAGCTCGCACAGTCAGATATAGATGGATATGGACGGATGGATAAACGACCATGCCTGCAGTCTGGTGGCGCTTGGACGCACGGTCGGGCGTGACTAACGCCCCATGACTGGATGGTGCATCCAGCTACTCCGACGCTCTCAGTAAAATGCACCCTTAGCCAGAGTCGCTATACACCCCGACTGGCATTGGTAAGTGTCTTTTGCTCAAATCAGCATGCCACCGGGGAAATCATCCGACCATTTTTTTTTGTTTCAGCAAAGGTGCTTCGAAAACGTTGCGCAAACAATGACCATTTGAAATTGAAAATGCATAATATATCGCTGAAAAATTTCGACATAGCTTAAGGCAGTGGCGCTCAGCACTTTAAAGAAATCCTTCACCAGATATCAGAAAGGGTACGGAAGTAGCCCACTTCCATATTCACTTCATCCTTTCACAGCAGGTCAGCTTTGAGTACGTGTTTTCGTGTAGCCAATATTCTGCATCATAACCATCGATCGGTATCGCTCCAACCGCCGTCCGCGCTGAGCTTTTGAGTTTTCGATGCAGGATCTGTTGCCCGAGTGGTCTGCGCCTTGCCTATTTTCCCACTACGCTTTGAGGAACAAATAGCTGAGCAGACTCAGCTTTCGGAAGTTCGGTAGCCAGGCTAGAATATCAGGAACAGAAAGAAGGAAAAGCTAGGAGACCTTAGCTTGAATAAGCGCGATGCACCCGAAGAAAACGCCCCAACGAAAAAAAAAAAGCGAAATGAGTCTTTAAAGCAGACGACGCGAAACTCCACCTCCGGAGCAGACGACACAGGCACACTCCGGCACGCATAATACAGCAGGGGGGACCCCGTGTGTATCCGGCCGCCAGGTCGCGTGGCTGGAGGCGTAACGCGTTTCTAGTCCGGCCGCTAATTCGACGCGATAGCGCCGGATTAAGAGACGGGGAGTGAACGCATTATCCCTTACTCCATCTCCCTTCTCCTCCCCATCGTCCCGATTCCTCTTCTCTTCCCGTCGAGGCGGATGGCGCGGCGGCTCCGACCGCCGACATTTCCTCCCGGTTTCTCGGAGAGTGCCTGCTGCGGCGGCCTCGGCGTTGACGCGTGGCCGGGATCAGACGAGTTTCCCTGCGAGCGCAAAACTTCCCTTCCCCAATTTCGATTCCCCAAGTATCCCCTTCCCTTCGGCTGTTGGGGATTGTCGCCTCGCCTTGAGTTTTGGTGCGCGCTGCGTATATAGCTTCGTCCGCGGCGGGGTTCTGGTCTTGTTGGTCTGTGAATCCTCAGTGACTCAGAGATCTTCGCTTCGCTGTGTGTAGCCGTGTTGGTCATTGCCTTTTGTTTCAGAAACTAGGTGGCGTTGATGATGAAGGCAGGGAAGGTAGAAGAAACCTAAACATGCTGTCTAGCTTGACCCGTAGCTGACGCCGCCAAATGTTGATCTGGAGTGACGCGCATCCGCACTCGCCGCATGAACGAGGTCGTTACGCTGGCGTTATGACACCCAAGAGGAATGCTCAACTCCTGTGCAAGCTGTTTTTAGCGAGGAACAGAACGTTGCTTGACAGTGGGCAATATTGGAGGCGCTATGAACGCAAAAAGCTACATCGGTGTGCACTAAACAAAAGTTGGTAAGAAGGTGGCGATGGTAACACGATGCCGGTTAGGAGTACTCGATGCTACATTGTTCCTAGCTGTTTGATACTTTGTTATACCTTGTTAATAATCAATTAAATGATTCTTAAAGAAGTACTTCTCAACATGTACTGATGTATTGAGCAATCAGAATGACACGCTTTAATTGATGGGATATTTGCAGTTGGAGGCATGACCGCAGTGGCAATTATTGCTTCTGGAATAACACGCTCATAAATAAGATAGACAGGCAAGAACCACTTGCTAAATAAAGGGAAAAATATAAGAGCTCTTTAAACTCAACGAAAAAATTTTGTGCATCATGCAGTGCGGACGTATTGCGTTCCGCGACCATTTTTGATTTCGTCACTACGACATTACGTCATTTCGTCACTACGTCACTACGACAGAGTCACTACGACATGACGCACCGCGTTGTGTCATTCAACCCTGGAGACGAAGTCTTGCTTTCTACCCCTCTCCGGACGCCTGGTCTTTGCGACAAGTTTCAGCCTCGTTTCATTGGTCCCTACTTGGTGCTCAACCAAACTTCCCCAGTGAACTATCGCGTCACCCCTGTTGACCCTCCCCCGGACCGCCGTTACCGCGGGACTGAAATTGTCCACGTCTCCCGCCTGAAGCCTTTTATTCGGCGCTTTGCATCGGACTAATCGCGGCCAGGCTGGCCGCTTCTGACCGCGCGGGTAGTTAGCTTGAGCACTTTATGCGCTTCCGTCGTCGTCGCCTCTCTGGCTGCGACTTCATCCTCTTTTCATGCACTGTACATTCCCATCGTCATCGCTTGGTGCTGTTCGCTGGGAGCACATCTTTGCCAGCGGGCTGGAATAAACGTCTCCCTTGAAGTCTTCCCTTACAGTATGTATACGCCGCGAAATATATAGAAACAAATGACATAACCAGGTAAGAAGCAACTACCATTGCTTTAACGAACATGACCATTAAAATGACTTTCCTCAGTATTCTTCTTCAGCCGTAGTTAGCGTGTGCAGCTAAGTTTGATGAAATTATTTCTGCTACGCTATAAGTGATTGGTTCCTGTTATTATGTTTTCACGTAATAACTGTTAATAACATGACTGCTACTAATTGCATGTGTATACTCACGAGTTAGTGTACGTTAGAAGCATTTTCTAGCATTTGGATGGCAAGTACTACGACTATTTTTAAGCTTTTGTTCTAGCACGTAAGCCACTTGAAAAAAAAAATTATTTAGAGAGTCCATAGGCGCCCCTCACCGACATCCCTGTGAGGGGTACGCGTGCATTTGAAAACTTCCGAGATGGTGACACCAAATTCTAGCATGAGCCTCACTATCAGAGCTCAAACACGATTCACTTCAAGAGAATCTCGCAACGCGCAGTTTTCCAGGTGAATCCTTAGAGCATGCTTCCGAGACCCAGTGAATGTGCAACCCCATTGCAGGCTAGTGACCGTCACAAAGGGAAAGTGACGGAAAAGAGTACAAGGTCATCAAGCGAGAGCGCACAATGTAAGGTAAAGATAGGCGCTTCACCTGGAATCAATCAATCAATCAATCATTCTTTATTTTTCCCAGAAAGAACTGGAATGGTCTCCTGGGCTAAAAGCTGGGTGAGCAGCTTGACGAGGCCCAGGAGACCGTTACATGGCAGAAACAGTGAAGTTGAGAAAAAAAAATAATGTGAATATAAAGCAATGTACACCATACGCAACATAATACAGTATTGCGGCAACATAATACAGTATGTAATGCACCATATTCGCCAAAATGAGCTAAAAATAGTAAACAAAGGAAGCACAGTAGAAAAAACTAAGTATAACATCAAAATGTGGTTCACAATGTTATGAAGTACGTGCGCAATGCACAGCTTTGGCAAAAGCTCTCTTTAGTTGGTACGCAAAAAGACGACCGAGCTATTCACACGGAACATACCGCGGAATAAAAAAAAAACAACAACACAGAATCTAAACAAGGTTATATGCCACAGACAAGGGGCATTCAAATTGAATGTCCACTACCACAGCCCAACGAAGCATGGCTCGAGGCGTCACGCGAACATGCCCGCCGCGCTGTCAAGGGGACAGATTTGTCTTCAGAGAAGCTGCCAATCTTTCTTTTCTTTTTTGTAGTCCAGTCTATTAAATGGATCCGGTAGTTGTTTTCCTTCGAACTTTCGGTCCGTTTTTCATTTCGCTGAACACAAACAGCAACCACGAAGAGAAGCCGGTGGAGCGTCCAGAGGGATCCTCCCAAGATCGCTCCCGAAATGAAAAACGTCCTTAGAAACAAACTGCCAAAAAGGCAGACAAACATATCCAAAGCAGACGTATGTTGAGGGACTTGCTAGAAATCTGGACGTGTGCCTGTGCCTCGTCCCGCACTGTCGGCTCCCGGCCAGCGTTCCTATTTGTCAGCCCCCCACTCCCTCGCTTCCCCTTCTGTCTCCTGTTTATCATTTCCATCTCTGCGTTTTCTATTTCCCGCCGCCTCTCTACTAGCTATACATCTACGACAGCTTTTCCTCGTCCCTCATGGAAATTCAGTGTGTGGGTCAAGATTGCTTCCACTGCCCCAGTGCCTCGGGCTTGGGACTTTGACGGAGCTGTTTGCTGGTGAATATTTTAGACTACAGCCCCGTACCCGTTTACGCGATGCTGGATATTTCAGTCATGACAAACGACGCAGTCCTGTAGCCTGGTTGCACAGTTTTCGATATATATACGTTAAGGTGATGCGTTTGCATCTTTCTCCCCACTGATAAAAGGAAAAGATCGTTGCCAGCAATACGAATGCGATCGCAACGGCAACTCGGATATGCACACAAGAACAAAAAGCAAAGCGTAAGAAATCAACGTCTCAGCTTATGCGAAGCGCAATCTTCAGTGCCGTGTGTTCTGCTTCTGTAAACAGGTGGATGGAAGTTAAATCGTACGATTAAGTGCAGGTAATCACAATCATCACTCAATCGACTCATTCTTTTTAGTCTTCATTTGTAAGCAGATCTTCAAGCTTGTATTTAATTTCAGCACTAATGAACTATGACACCAGAACTGCACAGCCTTTTCTGGCAAGGAATATTTTTTCAACACATATATGACCTTTTCAGTGTTCTAACTTTTTCACACTATTCGAGTCACTGTATATATGTGTCGTGTGTTTTCTCTGTTTAATCTACTACTGTATATGTGACTGGTTTTGAAAATTTCAAAATTTCATGTACCACTCGTGTGCTACTGCTTGTAGGGGTTTCCTAAACCCAGTCAAGCTTCCCAGGCAGGTTTTAGCCAGGAAACCCTCCAATTGAACCTGAAAAATATAATTATTGACTTATTGGCTATTGACTTACTTGGCCTCAAGCGTGCAATTTCGCATCAGCAAGATGTATGAGTGATATCTATTGGTCTACCTACCTCCTACCTACATCAATATGCCGCGAACATTAGGAGGCGAAAAAGATCTATGCTAGGACTGATGAGACCTGCTCACTTTACCACCGGAGCAGAGGAAATCACACCCAGGACTTACTCTCTAAACTCTAATCGGCCTATATAAGTGTAAAAAAAGAATAACCTGATCACTAGCGCCCTCTTTTTAGTAAAAATGAGTGCGCTAGCGGTCAGCATACTCCGTTTCCACTCCTTTGTGTTTAGAGTGTACAAACGTCTGTCCACCGCCGCCATCTGGTCAACGTAGTGGCAGTCTGTGCGTAACGCAAAGAAAGGCCGTATTATTTAGTGCACTACGGAAAAATTCTGCAAACATTTTTTTTTCTAAACTGATGAATCATAGTCGTGAAAGAAAGCATGAAAGGCATCATGTATTTCTATCTTTTCGTGAAGTTTTGTAGTATTCCGAATTTTCGGCTGAAAACAGTGCAGTGTTCTTTTACTTAATAATAATAATAATTGGTTTTTTGGGGGAAAGGAAATGGCGCAGTATCTGTCTCATATATCGTTGGACACCCGAACCGCGCCGTAAGGGAAGGGATAAAGCAGGGAGTCAAAGAAGAAAGGAAGAGAGAGGTGCCGTAGTGGAGGGCTCCGGAATAATTTCGACCACCTGGGGATCTTTAACGTGCACTGACATCGCACAGCACACGGACGCCTTAGCGTTTTTCCTCCATAAAAACGCAGCCGCCGCGGTCGGGTTCGAACCCGGGAACTCCGGATCAGTAGTCGAGCGCCCTAACCACTGAGCCACCGCGGCGGGGCTTCTTTTACTTGCACTTTTTCAATTCCTGCCACGCATGTGGCGTGCGACGAAAACAAAATATCAGTACAATAATTATCAAAATTAGCGAGCGTACCTGGGAGACTACGCGAAATAAATATCATACTCGAGAATTCTTGACAAAAACAGTTTTGAACGAAAAAAAGTTTATGAGGGTGATTTTTTGATATACCGTATATACGCGCATAATTTGCGCACTTTCTATTCAGAAATTAGGCCTCTAAGAAGGGGGTGCGCAAATTAAGCGAGGATTTCGCGAGCGCGACATAAAAAAACTCCTCAGAGGTCATAACGCGCAATATAGGTATAGTGTATGCTGCTGCGTATACGTCAGCACTCGGACCCGCACCCTACGCTGGCCGGCCCCCGAAAAAAAGTTCACTCTGAATGAAAAGCCGCGCACCCCCCCCCCCCCCCCCCCCCCCCCTCCCCCAAATATCTTCAATTCACTGCTTCTTCCTTTCTCCAAGCTTTAACTGAACAAGAGTTTGGAAATTTACCCAATTCGTTGCTCTTTTGGGGGAACCACGGGCTCGTTCGTCTCGTCTACGTGCGTGGCAGTCATATGTACATAGTTTTCTTCTTCTTGTTCTTCCGTTTGGCTCGTTTTTTTTTAAATGTCTACTATCAATAAATAGTGCACTCTCCCAAAGTTGCCTTCCAGTAAAGTGCTGGAACAAGTCGAACCCGGAAGGTGTTTTTGCATCATTTTACGATCACCAAGATTTTACCTATCTCAGCGACACCAAGATATACCGGAGGAACGTTCACAACTCGGGCTTTCCTAAATTCTTTCCATCCTTGATGGTGGCTGCGCTGACCGCAGAAACGAGCGAAATCTCTCGGGCTTCGTGTGCGTGGGCTGGCTTGAGTTGCCTTCCACCTCCAAAAAAAAAAAAGAAATAAAAACCGCCATCCAGGAATACCTGGAATAAATTCTATACCTTGGGGCAATCGCACTTTCTGAGCGTAATTTTGGAAAATTCTCGAAAACATTTAAGTTCGCTGCAAAGTGAGTTTGAACAAATGAAGAACTTGTGGTCGTCATAATAGCTGGCTCCCTGCATCGACGGGGCCGCGCGGCTGCAATAAAAGAGCACTGGCGACCACTTTCGCTGCAGTCTCAGGGGTAGGAACTCAAAGTAATCGAGCCGCGTTCCCTGATTACAGCGAAACAAATGGGCAGCCGTGATTGAGGGCGGGCAAAGGGGTTAAACGGAAGAGGAAGCTCGGCGACTTCCGGCCCCGACACGTGTCGTCTGCCAATTAGGGAAGTGCCCCGCAGCGCGCCGCGGGAGAGCCGTCTGGGGGATTGTCGCTAGCCGAGCCGAGCAAGCAGGCTCCTCGACACTCGGCCGACTATGCTGGAACGGCGTCGCATTCGTCTCAATTGGAGCGAACGCCTTGCTCCTGATCTGTCCCGAGTGGCCTCTAGGAAATCCCTCTCGGCGCGGCCTCAAACACGCCGAACGAGCCACTTGCGCTTCGATCGGCGAGCGGTGGCGTCCTCTGTCCCGCTATGGAAGAAACAAGCGTCGCCTCGAGCGTCGTTCGCCATCTAGCGGGCAACGGTAGGCTCCGAAACTGTTGTTTTCCTCGTGCGCCGATAGGTGTCCCCACAAGTGCGTACCTTCAGTACCTTCAGGATCTGATGGTTGCTCAGAAGGGGCGAAATAAAAGGGCTTCAAACGCTACATAAACAAAAGAGAGGGTGAGAGGTTGCAAAATCCAATGAGAAAAAAAGCAGGTAGTGGACCTGTACAGAAAATGGAAGAGTGAAATGAGGAAGGAAACATTCTATTATACGAAGAAATTACACCAGGAGTGGCTCAAGATCTGAAGGGATAGAAATTAACACGAAGTGGCGAATAAAGGAAAACGGTAAATCTCTTTACCATGAACCAAATGTACACGAATAAAGAGAGCTCAAGCAAATCGTCCAATGTCATACGTACAAGGAGAAGAAGAGCCGTGATCATACACTGCACTCTAGACCTATTAACGTAACACACGCGACAAAAAAAAATGGAGAAAAGTTCCTGTGATAAAATGTGGCTGATGCCACGAGGCAGCCCGTCCCAGTAAGAAATGATGCGTTCAGCACTGCTGGAGATACGGCAGCAACCAAACAGGCACAAGAATGTTCCAGCGCTCACAGCTCATGAGATCAGCAACGCAACACCTGATGTATTGCAAGAAGCTTCTGGAACCTAAATAATTTCAAGAATTCCACAGTAACATCCCGTCAGTTAGAAATAAGCTGTTAAGTGTGCAGCGCGAAAGCATTGTTGTCAATAACGACAAGGAAAGGCAATTTAGCTCCTTGGTGTATTATGAAATTGGATTGGGTACAATATTTTGTTATCCGGAAATACCAGCACATGGTCAAAGTCAGAGGTGTTCCGGGCGAAAACACTGCTGCTTTTTCGAAGCGAAGTTTCAGGTTGAGTTGCAGCTGCAGAGATAAAGTAATAATTTCCATACTGTAGTGAAATTCGAGATTAAGTTCCGGGTTTAGACTCAAAAATCGGTGATATTTGTTATCAGTGAATGTCTTGTAAAGCTTATATTTTTATATTTTCGGGGCAAGAAAGCGACTCCAAACAACGTAAGAGAGATTACAAAAAGCCTTTGTTAACAATTGGATACCACAATATTACTCCCGATCTATATACACAATCACTTAACAGTGAAGTTTTGAGATTATTGCTCCAAATATACCATTTTAAGTGTGTCGGAAACATCACACTACTCTGCTATTAGTAATTTATGATTGTTGAGCTGTCTACATTCCTTAGATTACTTTATATGCAATGTTTTTTAGTATGACAGATTTATAAAAATGAGGATAAGACTCTGCATCGGTTTTCATTGCATTGATGTCTGCCTACTAGTAAAATACCAGCCATTTTCTACCGTTATAGAGCCCGCCTGAAAACTCAGCATAAGATCTATCATTCCCCACAGACACTGTTAGATCCCGAAAATATTTTTCCAAACACTAGGCGAAAGGGAGGGCGTCTTCTTATAGGTGGTGCCACACGTGCTGTATATGAAGAAAATGAACACAAAGGAAGTTAAAATATACGGATTTTATTTCAAATCAGAAAATTTATCTATGTACATCTTAGACAAGCAAAACAAAATTTTCGTACGGTCTCGCTGTGCGATAGCTTAGTTCCTGCAAATTTGGTATCCACTTTCTCTTAGCCAGAGGGTCGCCTTGTCTTCTTCGCATCCAGTGTATCTCCACTGCTATAGCTTTACATTTTAACTCGGCAACGTTAAGCGTCCTGTTGAGCAGAAACCCTGGCGTTGTCGGCGACAAGAGCAAAAAATACCCAGAGAAGCAATCTAGGCCGAGATGGGTCATCTAGGATACGTGACACTGTGACGTCATCACAACCAGCCGATCGTATGATGAGAAACCTATATACTACACACAGTGGCAGAAGGCAGGCCTTTCCTGAAGCAGCAGTCTTGGCCTCCACACGGATAGCGATGGTGGCCTATATGAAGAACATCATCCGATTTACACTTTATTTGTTGCCCCAGTAAAGAAAAAAAACCATTGGAACCAGTTGGAATTTCAACTGAATCCTAAGGGACTCGACTGTTTCCAGTTGGAATCTTTGTTCCAATCGGACAGTCCAACTGCACCTGCAAATGGTTCCAGTTGGAACTACCATTCCAATTGGATAGTCCAACTGGAACCATCAGTAGTCCAATATTGGTTCCAGTTGGAACCCTAATTTCGACTGAAGAGTCCAATAGGCTCCCAACTGGTTCTGTACATCCATCTGGCCCCCCACCTGCATTAGTCATTGCCATTTGATCTCAAAGGTTTCGGCTGCACATCTAGTTGCCTGTGTCGACTGAAGTGCTCATTCGATCATCTAGTTTTAACCTGCTCTATTTCATCCTTATATACATCTGATAACTTTGCTGTCATTCAGTTTCGCAAATGTATTAAGTTAAATTTGTTTTTGTCAGTCTTGCTAGTGGACCACTGCTTTTTCTTAAAAACATGTTTTTAACAGAATACAAATTATTTTGAATAACTCCAAGACGCTTTTGCATATACTATGAGGTGCGAAAACCTAAAAGGCCCCTTAAATTAGTCATATTGCAATGAACTTTGATAGCCGCAGTCCCATCACAGCAACATTGTTCAAAATAATGCACCCTTTTCCTCACAAGGTTGTATCCTGTTGAAACCAGGAATTTTACCTATTGAACTGAATTTGTTATGAAATTGGTAAATTAACAGTGACACGCAACCACAGTAATTGTTGCTGTTGTTGTTAGCCTATCAAAAGATGGCGCATACCCACACGGGGGGATCGGCCAAGAATCGGGTGGCTATCCACCTGAACGCAGTTAATAAAAAGGAAAAAGCACGTGGGAGCGCAACACCGGTGAATTCTTCCTCTTGAACAGAAAAGGAATGACAGTTTCGATTTCAAAATGATAAGAATAATAATAAAGAGATGGATTAAATAATAATGATTAAGTCAAAATGTAATAATTGATAGAAAAGAAAAGTTTGGAACACTTAGCAAGGCAGTCGGTGAGATTCTATCAGGAAATTTAGAACAGCGGTACAAACGGATCTGTGGCTAAACCCAAATGTGGTGGCGCCAAATGATAGCAAGAGCGGGCTGCTCAAACTGAGGCCAAGATGCTGCAAGGGCTCCTCCAGCAACCTTTTTCTCAGAGTGTTGAATCGGCGACAATACAGCCAAAAATGTTCTATAGATTCAGGCTCACGGCAAAATGCACAAAGGGGAGAGAGCACCAAACCCGACTTGTGTAAATAGAAATTTAGAGCGGGGATGCGGCAGCGCAGCCTCGTCAGTGATACTTCAAGCTGCCTAGAGCAACAAATTTTCCTGTTCCAATAATATTTAAGGTGCTCATAATCCGACGATGTTAAAAGTGTTGTGTCTTGCGTGCTTAAAAACGCACGTCGCCGAAATCTAGATGCTGTAATATAGGCTGTAGCCGGGATGATTGGCAACACGGGGCCGCTGAGGGAAGCCTTTGCGAGATTGTCAGCAAATTCATTTACTGTCACACTGCTGTGACCGGGAACCCATACTAAATGAACAAGGCTCAAATGCGGAGGAAGTAGGGATAAGAAAGTTGTTAAAATGGGACCGTCGATCAACATGGGCAGCGAAGGACGAACACAAAGATAAATAATCAGTAATTACTGCAACTGCTGTAATAGAGGGGTCTAGCTTGCGTAGAGCAAGTACAACTGCTAGAAACTCTGCTTGAAAAATAGGGGTGAAATTTGGGAGGCGCAGTGAAATGGACCAGTCTAAATGCGAGCAAAATATTCCCACACCTGCTTTTTCATTGCATTGCTATGCGTCAGTGGCTATTGCCATATCTGTAGGTAGGGTCCTCAGATGATCTTCTAGTAGACCATTTAGAATACTCGGTGGCAAAAGTTTTGCATTTTTTGGGAATATGTCGTCAAAACCAATGTGGATAGCGGGCCCATTGCGAAGCGCAGGAAGGATATCATAAATGTTTACATCTAAAGGCTGAAGTAATCTTTGCCAAACACTACCTGAGGGGAATTGAAACGAGACCAGGGGACACCAAAAAAGGAGGTCGGCTGACAACAGAAAATGCTTTGGGAATGGGGGAAATAGGATTCATAGATCCTGAGGCAAGTTTGCACAGTTAAAAATTGAAGTCGTGATAAGAGAGGCGGAATGCGGGCTTCAAGGTACAGCACATTGGTAACCAAAATTTCGGAAGGCCGAAGCACATGCGAAGTGCTCCCCTCTCTAAAAGGACGAAAGGACGAAGTTTACATGTAGCCGAGTTTGAAAACAACACAGATCCAAATTCTAAAATTGGCCTGACATAGATTATGTAGATCATTAATAGCGCATCTCTGCGCATGCCGTACCGGTGATGACAATCTCCGTAACATGCCGACGGCACGAGCCCCTTTCGCCGCGACATGGTCAATGTGAGGTCGCCAGGTGAGTTTGTTGTCATAAATGACCCCTAGGTATTTTAGGGATTGAACCTGCGGCATTATTTTTAAGTGGCAAGCGAGAGAGACCACTACAGGAGTGTATAGAGGGAAAACAAGGGTGGCGCACTTGCCAACATTTAACTTCAGGTGTAATGCGCTCAACCAGTGCTTAAGTGTATTCAAATATGACTGCAACAGACCATACAGGGAATGTATATCCGGCGCAGCAGCAAAAAACGCAATGTCGTCCGCATAGACGTAAGTGCGTACATGGCGGTGGAGAGGAATTGAGCTTAACAGAATATTAAAGAGCACAGGAGAAAGAACATCTCCTTGCGGGACACCTGGCGTTCGTTTGTCTGTACCTCTCCGAATGAACACCATTATGGACGCAAAAGAATTCCCTGTTATAAAAAAATGCAGATATCGATGCAACTATATAATCTGGAAATTGTAGAGACTGTAGCCTATGTATCAGGATGGAGTGTTCTACAGTGTCGTAAGCTTTGGCGACGTCTAACTTAACCAAAGCCGCGACCAGGCGTTGACGACGAGCAAGGAGAATTCTGCTCTCAAGATCAGCATGTACATTCCATATCGAACACCGTGCCCGGAAACCGAGTTGGCACGGGCTGAGTACAGTAATTGCTTTAGGTGCATGCACTTATTCAGAAACTTTATTTCTATTTCTACATGACACAGCGGTGCCCAAAATATGAATCTACATAATGATACCTGACTTCAATACAAAGCAAAGCCGCGTTTAAAATATACAATGTCAGCCATCAGAGCAATTGAACTGAAAGTGAAAAATTGCACATAATATAAATATTACATATTTGGTTCAATATTACAGAACGCAGTTTTACAGCTTTAGTAAAACATCACAGGAAAAGAAAGCAACATTAAATTTGGAACAAGCTCACTAATGAAGATTTTCAAAGATGCAGACCATTCAGCAATAAAAAGCCTTCAACAGTGGAAAAGTTGCAGCTATCTTGTATCAACATCGCATATTCAGTTTTCATGACGATACCAGAGACGAATTCAATAAGAGAATGAGAAGGGGGAGGAACGTAATAAAGCGCGGCTTGCGTGGAAAATCCGGACTAGCACTAATTAATTTTTCCATAGAAAGTCTAAAAAATGTGCTATATAGCATCCCGCCCTCACACACAGTCTTCCCTGCAAGCGTAACTCATAAATCCACTCTGGATGATATTACCCCAAAGTGAGAGTGAAAAATGAAGAAGTTCGGATAAAGGTGAACAGCAGAGTTTGATGAAATGGCGTGATGGGTCAAAATGGTCTCAGGTATGCACTTGCAACACAAGCTGCATTTAAATGCAATCACTTTGAATGCTTGCTCAATAGTGAAATATTTACACTTCATTATTTATAAACAGCTAGCCTAAAGATCCACACACACACACACACACACACACACACACACACACACACACACACACACACACACACACACACACACACACACACACACACACACACACACACACACACACACACACACACACACACACACACACACACACACACACACACACACACACACACACACACACACACACACACACACACACACACACACACACACACACACACACACACACACACACACACACACACACACACACACACACACACACACACACACACACACACACACACACACACACACACACACACACACACACACACACACACACACACACACACACACACACACACACACACACACACACACACACACACACACACACACACACACACACACACACACACACACACACACACACACACACACACACACACACACACACACACACACACACACACACACACACACACACACACACACACACACACACACACACACACACACACACACACACACACACACACACACACACACACACACACACACACACACACACACACACACACACACACACACACACACACACACACACACACACACACACACACACACACACACACACACACACACACACACACACACACACACACACACACACACACACACACACACACACACACACACATATATATATATATATATATATATATATATATATATATATATATATATAGACAAGGCAAATGAAATGAGGGGCTCGTTTAGCAAACATATGAATGAAGCCAACAGTCACCGAAACCAAGGTGCACAGGGGAATATTTCTATTCTTTTATTTGTAGTGCCAGTCTATGGTAGAATAATACTTCGATTAATCTGTCGCTTAAATAAAATTCTGTCGCTTTTTGTTATGCTGCTTGAAGGGACATATGGCCTACCTCGACAAAAGAAGCGCCACCCCCCCCGAGATGGCTACACTTTTCGGTTTTGGTGCTGTGTCCAGGGAAGCGCAGTACTGGGTGGCACCTTGATGAGTTGTATTTGTAATACACTTCTCAACTGCTCCCTCAATCCGCAACACACGGCATACCTGGTGGGGAATGCCATTGGTAGCTTTCACAGCCTCCTTCTATGTGCCATTTCCAACCTCAAAACGAAATGCACAGTGAGCCCACAATGGACCCCAGTGTCGCACACTCTTTCCAATATGAAGAAGTTGTTGCACGTTATATGTCATCCACTGTTTTCCATTCAGGATTTGAGCGTGCACATAGATGTCGAAAAGAAGGCTCTCTGCGAGAGTAAGTTGGGGAAATGACACCTTGGGCTCCATGATATGTACAGCCTCCAACAGACATGCCCAGTGCTGCAAGTACTGTCTCTTCAACATGCCCTTCAGCACAGGAACACTGTAGAGCAGCAGCCAGTTTTCGAACTCCGCTTTCCACCATTTAATCTCCTTGGTAGGTCTAAGTGTGCGTTTCGCATCCCTTGAAGGTGCAGTGGTCCATGGGCGTTTGTCTATTGCATCCTGAGAGCGGCGCAAATGGAATGAGCCTGGCTCTTCAAGCCAAAAGTCCAGACACTGCCGCCCCACTCCCAACAGCTCGTAGTGCATATGTCTGGAACAAAGCTGCAGACTAGATTAAACTGCTGAATGTTGACGAGTGGGGAGAAAGCTTTTTCACCATTTACAGGTCTCACCTCTACCAATGCCCTTTGTACATCTGATACCATCTGCTCCTCCCTCCTTTCGGCACTGTCTTTATCTTAAACTGGGTATTTGGTCGATCTTCCAACCATCTCGCCTTTTCTGTAGACACCAGTGGCAGCCGTGGCATCTATTAAACTAAGTTACGCTGTGCATGGGGGCTCTGGCCACAGAATCAACAGCACAGTAAATCCATAAGGCTTTGAACTTCTGTTTTCTGTCTTTATTGTTAAGGTGAAGTCCTTCCTGCGATTATTTGTTCAATACCTCCGCAAAGGCACCCTAAAAGATGCCCCTGTGGGGTTTATATTTTCCAAACCAGAGACCTGCTAACATATAATTCTTCATCCTTTCTTTCGGTGGCAACCTCTAACAAAGGGTGTACCTCAACGCTCAAAGGGCCCACTATTGTTCCTAATATATGGAAGTCACACTGTACGAATACCTGACTCACCAGACTTGGCAATGTATGGCGATGATACCAATGATTTTTTACATCCAATGATATTTCCAAACTTGCTTTCAGCGAAACTACTTACTTATATGGTCTGTCTCAATGGCTGAGCAAAAACAGCCTAGAACTCAATACAGCAAAAATAACATACACTTTATCCAGGCCTCATAACAAAACCACACGGTGACATTAACTTATATTTCAATGACACAGAAATTTCCCGCGTTAAGGAACAAAAATCCTTAGTATTATCGTGGAGGTCACATATAAGGCAGCTATGCAATGACTTTTCTAAATTCATAGGTATTATTAATAGAATAGTCCATCTGATTCCTCTCTGACTCAAACAGCAATTATACAATGCCCTTTTTTATTAAAAACTCCGCTATGGGACCTTCGCCTGGTTTGGATAACGCGCAACACACTAACAAAACGACAACTGGAACGGAGGACACAGGACAACCAAATGTACAACCAACTAGCCCACATTGCTGCCTTGAGACCTTCGTATGGGGAACAGCAACAAAAACGAACTATAAGCTAATTCTTTTACTAGAACGCATTCTTCGTATATACCGCAATTACCGTGTCCGTTACGCAGATCTTGCAACAGCTCCATAATTCCAGCGTTATTCGCTTCTTTGCGCAAACAAAATTTATTACAAGAAGCTTGTGCTTACACTACACAAACAGAAATTATTCGCCAAAACATCCAATACTGACACATCTTGGCACCTTCTACAGCGAAATATGAGACACATGCAGAAAACAGGACCAAATTATGGAAAGCAGACATTCTTATGTAAGTTAGCTGAAGTATTAAACAAGACCGAGGAACGGCTACATCTCAGCGCTCCATTAAAAAGTTTCAAAAAAAAGCTTACCGTATTGCAACTAGGCGATGTTGTTTCGTTTTCTTGATCACTGTCATTCTGTTCCTTTTCGGTTTGTTTGAATGTTCACAAAATGAATACCTAGAGTGCCGTTGTGCTGTAGTATCTACATTGTGGCTGTGTAATGTGCAATACATGCAAGTGTAATATGTATGTACTTCCATAAATTCTGTACTTTTGCCCTTTATATGCATTTCATTCAGTTATCACTGCGGTAGAAACTGTTTATAGTAGGGGGCTGGGACCTTTCAACAGGTCCTTGGTACCTTTAGTCCTAGTCTCAACTCGCTGTGACGAGAAATAAAGTTCATTCATTCATTCATTCATTCATTCATTCATTCATTCATTCATTCATTCATTCATTCAATCATTCATTTATTTATTCATTCATTCATTCATTCATTCATTCATTCATTCATTCATTCATTCATTCATTCATTCATTCATTCAAAATAATAAGTTGAACAGGCCAAATCGATGTACCACTCGACTTGAATACAAGACTGCCATCTGCATTCTAGGTGAAGCTCATTCTGTGGATTCTGTGGCCAGCTTGACTATAGTAGCATCAACAAAGCTTGTAATATATGCTGCCATCATAAATAACAGACAAGGTGCTATTGAACTTGAGCGGCTTTCTCAAACCAAGAAAGGCGGATTTTTCTAAAATTTTACATAATTCTAACTGAAGATTTAAAAGGACAGAAAAGGGTGCACCTGCCATGGAATATGTTCCTCATGGCCGACCACATTCGCAGCAGACCAGGGATACGCCTGGCACAGCTTTACCCACATAAATTGTGCACTGTGCGCAAAAATAACGAGATGTCATTCTAGTCCCACTGCCTTAAGATATCTTGTTTAACATGTACTTCGAATGTGGCAGAACAAGGCGTTCAAGAAAGCAATCACCATGTCAATACAACTGAGGAGTGCTCTAAACGTCAGCCTCGAGTTCAGTGCATATCTTATAACCATTAGGAGCATGTCACCTTCTGTTACAGCCAACTTTTTTGACACAATATGTCTGAAAATATTGCCAAGAGCAGCGTCGTTTGAGGTCGGCCTCATACTCCCACTTTGGGCATGGTGTTCTTGAACACATAAGGAAGGTACCTCTTACTTATTGGAACATACCGCAGTCTGAGTGAGACCAGAGATATGGGCATGTTTTTACAAGTATTTCCTTTAACACTAAAAAGTTCTCATACATTTTACATAATTATGGTAGTGGCAAAATGATATCTAGTGCAGAAACCGCTGAAGTTTAATTCGTGATTTTTTTTAATGAAAGCTGGGCCCTCAAGTAAAAAGCTCTCCAAAGACAGCTAGAAAGAATGAAGCACTCACTTTGTAGTAGAATAACCAGTGGTCACAACAGAATAAATACTATTTCCATCAGCACAAGCAAAAATAGTCGCAGAACATTCGAAGTCACTAATAAAAAAAAATAAATGCACACAATTTACTTCGCAGCATAAAGGCTGGAAATTTAACAAAGGCCTATCTGAGGAAAGGTAAGAAAAAATGGCAGGATATGCCTTTTTCCCAATAAAGGCTTCAACATTGACTCTTTGCCACATCATATGTGGAAATACATGTTGTGAAACTTGATTATACCGCGTCCTATACTCACCAGGTTATGATCCCGTTCATTGTCTGCATGTGGCTCGCAAACAGAACCGGAGTTCGGCACGGCTGAACTGAGTGCGCCTCCCGGCTCGACGTGTTCATAGTAACTGGAAGCGAACGGCTATTGGCTGCTTTCTCTTCATTAGTTGTGACGGTTTCCTCGATATCCTCTGGTAGCGACTGCAGCCACTGTCGCCATTGTCTACTGCAGAATGTTTCTGTGTAACAATGTTTGAAGTATAAGTCAGCGGCGTTCGGAAGCACAAGTGGTGGGCGCATGCGGTGTATACGCTCGTACTAAAGCCTCGTTCTTGCTGACGGCTTTTGCACCAGTAGTGCGTCGATTTCGGCAGCGCGAACTTTGCGCCAGGATTTATTTACTCTTTGTAATTGCCTCACTTTTACCGCCACTGCGGACGCGCCATTGCGATTCCGGAGCAAAGACCGCCGCTGCCACCAGCTGCCGTTGCCGACATGTTGGCTCGGCTATGTGGCTATGACTACAGCTAGGTTTGGCCAGTTCGGCTGCATTGACAAAAAAAAGGTCAATCCAGCAATCGAACACTTTGTAGCCTTAGTACTGAGTAATGCGTTATAAATCTGCGAGATAGCAATAATTTTTATGTAAAATTAGGATCTGCGAATACGCGACGGCGCGATGCTTTGGCACTTTGGTACCAGTTGCATCGTCATCGCTACTGATTGGACGAAGAGTGTGTTGAGTTAGTAAAGAAGAGGTTAAAAGTTTGGTGAAAAAGTCAAGACAGGAGTAAATTTTGATAATTACTGGCAAATCAAGTTTTAAAAAAGGGGACAAAAAGAGGAAGAAGGTTATTTTAGGCTAGGTGGCGCAAGCTGCCATCCAAAACAGCGGTGGTCAGAATCATCCATCCATTCACGGCGGGCTCTCTGGCACTGAAGCTGTGTAAATAAAACTTCGGTACAATTTTTTTTTTACTTTTCCTTGTCGGAATTTGGCTTGGATGGTTTCAATTTGCAGGTAGAAGCAAAAAGAAGATGAGAGTAACGATGGAGCAGGAGCATGTGAAAGTACAGAAATGTCAACGCCAAGGGGATGAAGTACCCGCCGCGGTGGCTCAGTGGTTCGGACGCTCGGCTACTAGTCCGGAGTTCCTGGGTTCTAACCCGACCGCGGCGGCTGCGTTTTTATGGAGGAAAAACGCTAATGTGCCCGTGTGCTGTGCGATGTCAGTGCACGTTAAAGATCCCCAGGTGGTAGAAATTATTCCGGAGCCCACAACTACGGCACCTCTTTCTTCCTTTCTTCTTTCACTCGCTCCTTTATCCCTTCCCTTAAGGTGCGGTTCAGGTGTCCAACGATATATGAGACAGATACTGCGCCATTTCCTTTCCGCAAAAACCAATTATTATTATTAAAGGGGTTGAACTCTCTTTTTTGTATCTCCCGTGAGCAAGATTTCTTTTAAATAAATTTTTGTGCTGTGTCTACTTATTTAAGCATATGTTGAATTCAGCTAGTCAGGCCAAGTGGAGGCAAATTGTTTTAGTGGGCAAGATCAATCAAATCTAATATATTGACATACTGGTCACAGTCTGTCCAACCAATGGGTGCAACTCGCCTGTCTCACTGAATCCAATGTACCCAATGGGCCTTACCTTGGGTATCCAGTTGGTCTGGCCCACTGCACCCTTTGTACCCAATGGTTATGACCTGATGAATCCAATTGGTCGGTCCCGCGGAACCCAGATTCTACACAACGGGCTTGAACTTTTCTATCCAATTGGTCTGGACCACGCAAATGGATACAATATGTGAGGCCCATTGTCCACATTGGGTTTCTACTGAGCCCATTGTGCAATACGGGCTTGATATATTGTATCCAATTGGTTGCTCCTGCTGAGCCCATTGTACCCAACAGGGCTTACCTGTTGTATCCAAATGGGCGTCCAAAAACACCATTGGAAATTTCTAGTGGTTCCATTTGAAAATTTCCCATTGGTTCCAATGTTTCTTTTTTTACTGGGGTGCTTTCGCGGTCTTCGATTACAAAAGGAAGCAGCAAACGTGAAAGTCCGTGATTTACAGCGGAGCACAACATGGCAGCTGGGACTGAAAATGTTATCGTCCGTCCTTAGTGCTTGAAATCTTCACAGAGCTTGCACGTCCCGCTATTTGTCTTTTCGCTGACCAAGCTGCGTTTCTGGTAACTAGCGGTCTTCTTTGCTCCCGAAATGGCGCAAAATCTCTTAGAGTGTTCAATTTCTCATGTAGATTGTGTAGAAAGTGGCTCCAATAATGTGTTCACCTTTCATTAGTCGAATGGTAGTTTTTCTAGATGGGAGGCTGAGTGAAAAAAACGAGAACAAAAAAAAAGGCTGCAAATATCCTTAGGCTGCAGCTTCATTTCTGCAGCTGATATTGCGAGGAAACGCTCAAATTTTGCTTCGCGCAAAAAATATTAAATATTTACAGCATATAAAATTTATAATTTGATAAGTTTATAATTTTATTTTACTCCTACGTTTATAACAATTTTATAATTTTAATTTCAGTTCAAAATGTTCAACATAATACTTGCTGAGCACCATGTTCTAATTCGCCAGAAAATCGTTAACTGCCTCTACAAAACTCAGCACTAAATAACGTTCACCAAGCAGATTGCCTCATCAAGTGTAGAGCATTTTATATTGTTTGGATATTTCTAGGCCAGAACATGGTTCATTGTTTGTACATATTCGATATACATAATTCGCTTCGTAAGTATGCATTTGCACGCACGCATGCACGCACACGCCCAGATAAGAAATAGGTTTGGTTTTTGGTGTCAAATATTATTGTTTACTGAATAATGCAACATTTCGCTTGCTTTTTAGCTTCGTTTCGCTGCGGCGCGAAACAAAATGCCATCCAAGTGCCTGCGCGATGTAAGTATTCCGGGTGCATGCGATGAACATGCGGCAAAACTTGCGACGGATTGAGCAATCGAGCATTTAGCGATTGAAAGTACTAGGCCTTAGTTGCGATGCCGTGCTTATGGGCGTTCGGGTGGCTCAACCGGGACGGAGAAGGCAAAAGGGATTTCGCTACCCCACCCTGCGAACACAACGCGACAAGGACACAAGTTTGGCTGGGTATGATTCGGTGTGCGGATCTGAAGGTGAAAAAAATGGTGTGGCTTGTTTGAGTCTCTCTGTTTTTCATTTCCCGTTCTCTTCAACCTGGTTTACCCCTGGCAGTGCCTTTTTCAAGCTTGCAGCGTTTGAGTATCCCATCGCGCCACGGGATGTTTTTAGCAGTCACTTTCCGTATCTCGCTGTGAAAGTGATTCTACCTGTGGCTTGTCAAGGTAATACGTATTGATTTGAGGTGTGTTTCAAGCTCCACCAAAATTTAGCACATCATGCATAGAGTAAACAAACCTTCTCATTCGGCTCGTCCAGCTTTAGCGGGCATTCGCATGTTTTGAGCGAGGTATTAGCAGTCAAATGCTACAAAGGATATCTGCGGCCGTATTTCATAACCTGTCCATTTGCCGATTTGGTTTTTTGTCATTGGTCAAGCATTTGTGGGAAGCCACCAGACCAATTGGTGATTGGTGGCGTGAGCTCACCATTCCCTGAATATCGCAGCCAATGTCGAGGCACTGTCCGCAACTGGCAATGGTCAATCGCTTCCCACACATGCTTTAAAGCCGCGGGTATATCTCAATAGATTACGTCCCCTGGGCTTTTACTACAGAAACATCTGCGTGTTCTACTGCTTTTCTTTATGGAACTCCAAGAGATTTCTGTTCGGAATATTTGAGTTCTAGTTTTTTTTTCTTTTTGCAGTTCACATATACTATGCGTTCGATGGAATAAATTTTGTTTCTGGCGCGTATTTATTTCACCCGGCTATAGGTCATATGCATTTGAAGTTCTCTCATGTGAGCATTTTAGCCAAGTTACGATGAAGGTCCGAATGAGCCTGAGCAAAAGGACAACTTGGGGCAGTAAATATTATGGAGAGGTTTTTGCCCTTTAATCGTAGTCACAAACGGAGTTGCACTGGAAGTTACAAATGTAAATGTATTTTTTACCTCAGTACGTAATATTTTCCCCTGATTTCTCAGAAGCATTTTACAGAAGGCCAGTTCGAAAAAACTTGTCTTGTGAAGACTGCTATTTGAAACCTAGAGCAGGACGCAACATGAAATTTTTTCAAGTGCAGGAAGCAATCAAACTGACAAATTCACCAGCCTACCGTTTCTTCAGTTCATCCAATAGGGCACAAAGCAAATAATTTTAGGGTGGAAAAAAATTCGTGTAGTTTTTGCCATAATAGATGCAAGGACTTAGTATGTCAATCATGCATGAGCAATATCACGTGGTGTAGCGGCGGCCCTTTTATAGAACTTAGAGTTTCTCTAGCAAGATCTCATAACAGTTCAGAATACAAAACAATAAAACAACTTGTGCGTTTATTACAAACGCGTAAAGGAACCATCGATACCTTTTTCTCAGAGTGAAAGGTTAACACGTGGTAATTTGGTTGTGCTCTTGGTCCATTTCAAGGCCCTGCTTGCATGCGACAAGCGCTTTTACTATGTGGACGTAATATCTCTGTTTTGCCATCTTTTTTTTTTTGCACGATTCCATCACAGCATTTACAGACCTATTTACTCAATGACGAACACAATCACGCAAGAAAAAGCGCTGCGAGAGGTTCTAAAATTGCTTCTCAAGAATTAACTTTTCATATCCACGCGCTCAGCTCATATGTGTTCCTCTCCACCGCGACTAGCCTGTGACGCAACGTGAGGTAATTTATTTTTACCTGGCAGCCACTACCCTCTTCTGGTCCCGAGCCGAACCTCTACAAAAAAAGTGCGTTTGCCTGCCGCTAGATAACATTACGTGCCAAAAATCATGCCCGAAAAAAGATAATTTTGCGAGGCTCAAACAAACCCGTGAACTAAGCGTTCCACGCATTTACTTTCCTTTCAAATTAATTCAGAGGGCTCGTAGAATCAGCTCACCTGCTAAGAACTTGCGAGAAAGAGGACTGGAGTCGAGCGGTGTTTCAGTTTTGTTGTAGAAGCTGCCTCCCTCTAGAGGCTTCTGGTGTAACGTCGAAAAACTAACGTTGTTCCTCCCTGCAGCTAGATGGCGGTACAGATATCGGTAAAGCTTCCGGCGACGCTTGTCGCAGTCGCACGGTTAATCTGAAGTCAGAAGACTAGGAATGGGAAACGCGGTCTTGAGTAGAAATATTTTGATGCCTATTGACTGCATATCTGCAAACGGCGGTATTGTAAACGAATATTAAGCACAAATGCCTGAAATCTGCTCAGAGAAATATTTGTAATGTGCATCGACCATGTTACATATATTTCATACATTCTCTAAACAACCTGTCCCGAAAAAAACGCCCTTGCAGCTTCGGCTGTTTTGAATGATGGCGTTATTGCGTTTTCTGAATGAGAGATGGAAGGGTAGGGAGACAAACAGTGTTTTTCACCCGGTGGTGAAAGAGTCCGGCGGTCAGGAAGACAGCGACAGGCCTCCACAGAAACCCTGTATGGGCTGACTTGCACTCACAACGAACTGAACAGCTTTGCCGCGGGGAGAAAAACAAGCGTGCTCAGCAGTCGTCTCAGAGCAGAACTACAACTGCTTTTGGCTTCGTTCAAGTTGAAGACAACATCGAATATTCATGATAAGGAAATCGAATATCGACAGCGATATAAAAAACAAAAAAAAAAACACTTCGAAATAGCACCGTGCTGCTTTTGAAGCATTCAAAGCAGCGAACAGGAGCAAGTTTTCTTCCTCCATGTAGCCGAAGAACATGTGTCAATGGTTGGTCTGAATTCACATCCTGATCTCGCAAATGGACCGCGAGAGACACCTTTATTCTATGCGGATTCGGAGGGCTTCGGCAGAGCGTCGATAGGAATACCCCGTGTGATTCTTTGAGATCGCTCTCGCCCTCTCTTGCCTAGTAAAGAGCAATCATAAGCACATGTGACGTGGGAGGTAATAAAAGCGCGAAAGAAGAGATGAGAAGCGTAAACAAAAAAATACCTGGAGGTTTAGCATTGCTAAGCACGAAATATTGCTCGAAAACGCAGTTTTTCCATTTGGACACTATACCAGATCACACCTGAAAGCGCGATTAAGGTGTCCGCTGGCCTATGGAGCCAGTTAGGCGCGTCTTGAAGTTTTTCGTCGCCAGTGCCAATTTACCGAATCTACGCCTGCGATCTACGCTCAAGAGCTGCGTTTCTGTAGCAATGTTGTCATCGCCAACGCGTATTTCCCTAGCGCCGTGTTTCTGCCACAGCGTTGTCCACGCGAACGCATGCAGCGCACATCTCTCTGTCACTGCCGCCACTTAGCCCAAAGCGCGAATATTAGTTTGATAGTCGTACTAGTTGATGAAGAAGCTGATGTGCACTGCACAGCGAGACAGTGTGTTGCTGCTTAGCTCGAGGCCTGCTCGGCTGTGGCGATAGCCAACTGCTTTCACACAGTAGCCTGCCGAGCTGAACAGGTCTAGCCGCCGCGTGTTCGAATCGCAGTCGCGGATATTTTTTATTTATTTATTTCACTTGGAAAAAAGTGACAAAAATCCGAAACTCGCAGACATTACAAGTGGTCGTCGCATTCTTATGTTGAGCGGCAAAATGTCACTAATGGCGGAATAGTCTGCGCCAAAGCTTGGATGGAATCTAATGAGTAATTACTCCCTTATTACAAATCTACTCCTCCCTGGGAGATTGCCCTAAACATGACAAACACTGTTCCCACTTCTAGTTATTGATCAATTCGCTCTCTCCCTACCATAAGCTTGCCGTCCCGGTTAGCTAAGTTGCGGAGCGGTATCAAGGAGAGATCGTGAAGGCGAGGGCACAATGCCTGATAGCGGGCAAAACGCCCACGAAACATGCTCTGGGCTTGGAAAAGAGGCATGCCCACAAGAATGAAATACTGAAAATAGAGTGGAAAGGTGTAATTTACTCCGATAAAGCAAATTAGAGAGGGCCTTTTTATGAATACTATAGTGGGATATATAGTTACACGAAAGTAAGAACCGAAGATTTTAAAACCCATTTCCTGTCCTTAATGCCGAAGCTTAGTCATGGAACGAAAGAGTGGTTAGAAGTGGCTATTTCAGCCGAAGAAGAGCGCAAAGCCATACAAGACCTCAACCCTGGAAAGTCTCCGGGACCAGATGGGCTAGTAGCGTCGCTCTATAAGGCATAAGGCATTCGAGAATGATTTTGCACAAGTTACGGCTGCGTTGTTTAATGAGGCTTATGACAAGGATATGCTTCCCCCGTCATTTCTAACAGCCCACACAATTTTAATACCAAAAAGCGACGATGAAACTAATCTGCGGCAAGTTACCGCCTACCGACCAATATCACTGACGAATGTAGATTATAAGCCCTTCACAAAAATTCTGGCCAAACGGCTCCAAAGTGTTATGCAAGAATTAGTAGGGCCACATCAAACCTATGGTATTAAAGGTCGCACCATATATACTAACATCCACACAGCCCGGTCAGTGCTCGAGTGTTGCGGCGCCATGCATGAAAGCATCGCAATGCTCCAGCGGGATCTAGACAAAGCCTTTGACAGGGTGCCACATGACCTCTTCTTCTCTCTGTTAGAGCACGTGAATGTCGGATAAGTCATTTGCCAGGGCATAGCCATGGCGTACAGGGGATGCAAGACGCGGTTGATAGTGAATAAAGGGGTGGGTGCGCGCATCCGAGTGCAACGCTCTGTGCGGCATGGTTGCCCCCTGTCACCATTGTTATTTTGTTTGTATACTGAACCCTTTTGTTTGAGCATAATTCAAAGCAGCAGTATTCATGGTTTTCTTCTGCATGCGGCCGAGGTCCGCGTTGTCGCGTATGCAGATGACATTGCTGTATTTTGTGCTGACTACGAAAGCGTTCGTGTTGGGATGAAACTGTGAGGAACTTTTGTTCTGTGAGTGGGAGCGCTGTGAACTGGACTAAATGTTTGGGGTTCTTGCACGGCGATTGGCCCACAAATCGAACAATTTTCGCGAACATGCCTGGGACAGTAACCCCAGTGAAATATTTAGGAGCGCCGCTGGAGAATTATCGCGACAGTGTGCCATATTCGAAACGCGAGGTTGCTGAAGCGCGTGAGAAGGCCGACAGGCTAAAAGGCTTCAGTTGGTCTATTTTGGCGCGTGCCACAATATGTAATATATTTTTTGTAATCTAGGTTTGGTACGTTATGCAAGCAATTATGTGTTCTCCAGTCAATGTGCAGAGGTTGCACAAGGTTTTTGCGGTTTTTGTATGGGGAAGCACTTGGGAGTGGACACGGCGAACCAATCTATTTCATCGTGTTCGCTCTGGAGGAGTAGGTTTGGCGCATTTCTATCTGCGCCAGTTGGTGAATCGATTTATGTTCTTTCGGAACGTGAATGACCCCTTTCTGCGAACTGTTTGTCAAGTTAGGCTGGCTAGGGTCCTGCCAAATTTAGTTCTTAGTTCAGTGACTATGCAAGGAGGCATTTTCGGCTTCCTTAGAGAGGTGTACATGGCATGTCGCGTCTTGCAAGAGCGATTTTCAATGGAATATATGTTGGCTGTACCGCGAAAGAAACTTTATAAGGATCTGTGCGATATCTTTCTTCTGGTCCCAATTTACAGGTCGTTGTACTGTGCAGGTTCAATGCAGACAGTTCTGAAACGAGTGTAAAGCTTGGCTGTACGAGGTGGAGTTAAACGTTTCTTTTTTAAGCTCCATACGACCACTCTTGAAGCCGAGACGTATCTAGAAGAGAAGGGTTTCTTTTGTATCATTGGGAAATTATTGTTTCATATGCCGAAAGCCGGAAACGATTGAACACGTCTCAGATTGTTGGGAAGCCTTTTCCTTTTGGGACATTCTACAACGCACGATTAAAAAAAGACTTACCGGTGGATGCTTTTGAAATCAGATTTTTGCCTGTTGACAATAAAGACGGGGTTCTTTTCGACATGATCTTGAAATTGAGCCTGCACAGTATTTGGCGATCCAGGATGACAGTCAGACATGCGGACATTGACGCGAGGCCGATAAGAGTTTTTTCGTGGATCTGTTGGAAGATTTATTGAAGGCCACAAAATACAAGACCCAGTGCCAGAGTGGCTTCCGTTAATGGAAGCTCTGTTGTACATGCGCGAAATTTAATGTGTTTACGTATCCCCAAGTGCGAGTGACGTAGTTATAGCATCTGTGTTGAGTTGTTCGCATGGATTGGTTTGTAAATAACGTGCCGAAGTTGGCAATAAAGAAAAAAAATAGGTAAGTTGGTAAGCGACTGCTCCGGTTAAGCGGTTGTCGCGGGTTCGAACACCGGATCAAGACGAATTTTTTTAACAACAATGTTTCTGAGAAAGCTGTACAGCTTCCCTTTGTAGCCGTATGGCTGCGCTTGCGTGGAAGGGAATGAGTAATTACTGCCTTATTACAAACCTACTCCTACTTGGGGGATTCCCCTAAACATTGGACCATCCCCATAAGCAGTAACCATGTGGCCACCGATAGTCACTTCAAAGTCGAAGGTTCATGTCCTTGGGATGCAAGTTTTACTTTAAGCCGCGTCATGGAAAATATGCTCCTTGTCAAACAAGTTGAACTTGGATGCAAATAAGACTCGTGGCAAAATTTACGCGCAAAACCCGCCCTATTCAGTTTTCTTACGTTCTCAGCGATCTGGCCATGACAGGGGTGTCTTCTGTTCACATGCTGAGTTTCCACTTAGATGCTAATTTGCGTTTTTTTTGCCTCACATCGTTGAGCTCAAAAGCAGAATTCCACGTGGGGTTTGCATGGTAACCCGTGTAAGCAGGTTAATATGTAGTATTAAAGCCATGATGCCCTGTATCGGAGTATCGCCCTACTTAGACTTGAGTATGCTTCCGTTGAGTCGAATTCTGCCTGCCGCACCTCTTCGCAAACCCTCGAAAATGTGCAGAACCGGTTTGTTTGGGCTGTCATAGGTCGTGTGGTTTGCTTTTTTGCTCCCCAAGACGATTACAGGGCTGCCTTGAGTGCTATGGGACTAACCAAATTCGGGACTAGACGGCACTCGCAGGACTTTGTCTTCACATTGTTGCGTTTACATCGGCACGTTGACTTCATGCACCTATCACCTTTCATCAAGCTTCGGGTGCCTGGACGGTCGTGTGGTACAAGGCCGTCTGTTCGACTTGTCAGCTTTCAAACTAAGCTGCATTGTACAAGTTATGTATAACTATAACGCCAGGGAACCATGTTGTTCTGACATAATTCAATATGATAGATAGCGTTGTAGCGTCAATAAGAGAGCGTTGTATGCGCACATTGGGTGTACAACGCTCACACGGCCCACTCTATCGCTCCCTAAACATCATGCCGATAAATGTGTTCTATAACACATAGCATTGGCATAACAGCGTATCGACTCATAAATAACACTATACTTCTCTACATTATCTCAAGGGACCATCTAAGAAATCCAAACATCACTGGATTTTTCTCTGAAAATAACCCTTTACTTCCGAACTTTCGTACAAGTTATGGCAATCTATCAGTTTCACCGATTAAAATATGGAACGAAATTTCCTTCTCTATTAAATCTTCGTGCGCTTTATGAACTTTCAGGAAATTCCTCAGCCAATACATTTTGAATCATCTCATTGTGACATATTGCGATAATAAGCAGTTAAATTCACATTTTTTTCGTATAGCCCTGCAGCTAAAACTTATCCCGTTCTGTCATTTAATCATATATTTTATGTTTGAAGCGTCTTCAAAATTTTCCTCCTTTATCTCAGCGAAATATTTATTTGTTACAATATTCGTGCCCCTTCCATGTACATGCTACTTTTCTTGTTGACATTTTGAGTTCATGAGTTATTCTGCATGCTCTGTTACTGACAAATGATTTTTCTCATTGTCCGACTTCTTTATTTTACTTTTTGCTGCGCATTCGGGAGAAGAGGTCCCAATACGGTATTGACTTCGGGACTACTTTCTGTATAAAATTGCTTCATTCTTTGTACAACCTGTCAGTGATAATAAGCTTCAACTTCGTCTTTCAGGCCAAACCTTCTGTGCTCACCGTCACTCCTGCACCTTTTGACTGTTAACCGTTTTACTGACATATTGGCATTGTCATCAGCTCCATCATCTCCATCGTCTTCATTGCAATTTTATAATATTTACTTATTAATTTCATTGTTTTTTTCGCTGCTCTAAGTGCACCATTGTAGAATGCTGTCAGCGAGCACTTCACAATAAATAAATCAATATAAATCAAGAAATACTGTGACAGAAAATAGGGCTCGTCACTGTCATTTCGCTTTGAAGCGTGGCGATCTCGAAGTTCCGTCGCGTCGTTGTTCACGTGATCGTACTGCCTTCGTAGTAGTTTAATAGTGAACTAGGTGGGAAGCTGAAAGCAAATCGACGCTATTGTACTCGGATAGCTATGAATAAGCAGGTAATATAGAAAAAAAGAGCAAACGCGCATTGTGATTTGCTGAAATCATTTGGATCGTGGCAGGACTTTTTAATGGACCGATTTTGCAAATATCCACTGGAAGGTAGTTTCAATATTTCGTTTGGATACAATGCAACCATAATAAGCGTCCTTGACACTTTAGCAGATGCACTGTTATTATTTTAATACGTACGACACAGACAACGCACATATTTTCAGCCTTCGTAAGTGTATACAGGAAGTGCATATTAATAACTTCTTCTCTGAATGTGGCAACGGTCCGGCTACAATAACGCGAAAGTTGATATACTGGATGATTTCCTCTGTCTGTTGAATAGGCTGAAGGGGTTAAGGTGGTCATGGTAGCGATTTTCTTCCAATGGAATGCAGCAGAAAGATCCGACTCGGTTAACTCCTCTGTGGTTGCGCTAGTTTTCTACTTTTCGGTGTTACGTTCTACGCGCTACTCCTCCAGTGCTGCTGATCTTCAGTGGAACGAGTGTCATCATTTCCTTGGCACATTCATAAAAATACGCAGCTTTCTTAATTTGCGCTAACTGACTTTGAGGAACCGCAGCCTTGTTTTACTTGAAAATGGCGCAAGTTTTAGCAAAAAAAATATAGACGGTTGAGCCCTTCAAGGGATCATGGGGTATGCCAGCATTCATGTTACTCGCAAAGGTTTGCCTACGATGAGCAATACTGCTATGTGATTGCGAATTAACCATTACTACTGCAAAGGAACCATTTGTCTCTAAGTAGTGGGGCCATATTCTATAAGCTGTTTGTTTTGCATTGTCCATTTGGCGTCCATTTTGTCCGTGGCCATGGGTCACCCACGGTTTCTAGCATCTGGGGGAAGCGAACCGGCCGTTGGGTGCGTATAACTGCGTATAGCAGCCAATGAAATCCAGTGGTCAGGTCCGCAGATTGTTTAGGTATTCTCCATTAACTATTAATGAATGGCAGTTTACCAACCTCCTTTAAGAGAAGAGTGTACTACAGCTGTGTCTTACCGGTACTCACCTACGGGCCAGAAACGTGGAGGCTAACGAAAAGTTCTCAGCTCAAGTTAAGGACAGCGCAGCCAGCCATGGAAAGGAAAATGATATATGTAACGTTAACAAAACGGAAGCGGGCAGAGTGGGTGAGGAAACAAACGCGTGTTAATGACATCCTAGCCGAAATCAAGAGGAAGAATTGGGCTTGGGCAGGGCATGTAATGTGAAGGCAGACAACTGCTGGTCCTTGAGGGTAACGGAGTGGATTCAGGGGGTGGCAGAAGGTTAGGTGGGCGGAAGAGATTAAGAAGTTTGCAGGCATAGGGTGGGCGTAGCTGGCAAAGGACGGGGTTAATTGGAGAGACATGGGAGAGGCCTTTGCCCTGCAGTGGGTGTAGTCAGGCTGATGATGATGATGTTGTTGATGATGACACTTATTCATGTTCAGAGTGTGCCCTAAAGGTGCGACACCGGAGCGTTATGCAGTACGGTAAACCAGTATCCGAGAATTAATCTTAATGTGCTTCTTTAATGTGTGGTGGAGAACTTTCCAGACGAGTTTAAGGTCGTTAAAACCTAGAAAGCAGTATTGAATATTTTTCGCGAACGTCACAAAAACAATCAGCAGATGACGTAAAAACGACGCTTTTTATGAAGCCACGTAATTAGAAACACGGTCACAGTACGCAGCATACACAAGATGTCTGGGTATAGTGAGAGAGGTACTTTACGCACTCGCACCAGTACGTGATCTCCAGGAACACTGTTTTATGAAAGGATACTTCTGCGGCAGGAGAGAAAAAGAAATGAAATGCAAACGCGATACTAAGCCCAAAAATTTGGAAGTTTGCATCTCTGGTCACATACAGAGCGTCAAAGATGTGAATAACTTCAGTGATTCGGCCGCACTTAACTGTGGCTATATCATTAAAACAGGGAAGTGTAATTAAGCGACCAGCAAGCGCTGCAATTTTCAAAATCTTTAATGGTTTCTTGGTCAATATTACAAATGCTCCGGAATGCCCACAGTATTGAAATCCTATCGTTTTTCCTTACTAAAAGCTTAAAAAGTTGATAGCTAATTAAATTCTGCTTGTAAATTTGTTTAAACCTCTAGCGTAGCTGATAAGCTGCGTCGTCATTATGAGCCTGTGGATTATTTTCTCTTTCCTTTTTGCTCTTATCAAGTATGCAAGGTTTCGTCATTATGACTTCTTTTCTGCTAGAATATATTACGCGCGATTAAAAGAGTCAGTGGTTCTTTTAGGGTTACTGTGCTTAAGTTAGCACTATTGTGCTTAATGGAAATATATCTTTATTCATGTGCATAACCCTATCGTGTGAGCTAAGCCTTTATAACACCATCAGCGTGGGAGGGCCGTAGCATGTACTCGGAAAAAGTTACGCCTAAACAGGTAATGCTTGCTGCTGCTTGGCATCTAGGCCGTTTGAATTATTTGATTCCAAATCACGGCGTCTAGCATAGAGGACAGCTGAAAAGTTTTTATGGATGATCATTAAGTGCTTAGAGGAATATCAGTCATCAAGGTTTCTTGAAACACTGTTTGCCCGATAACCAAACTTTCTTGATCTTTATGTTACGTAAACAGTATTATCATGTGTGCAATTTTCAAGGTTGGGTTATACTCAATTTTGCAGACTTGTATCGATATGAATTAAAGATAAGACTCTAAAATGGGGCCTTAGTGAACGTCAACGTAGATTCCTCTGAAAATCAGCCTTTCGCTGCTGCTTTTTGTGCACATGAAGCGAGAAAATCAGGATACCTCGAGGAGCTAGTCCATTTGAGAGAAATGGTTTGGTTTGGTTGGTTTATGGGGGTTTAACTCTCCAAAGCGGCTCAGGCTATGAAAGACGGCGTAGTGAAGGGCTCCGGAAATTTCGACCACCTGGGGTTTTTTAACGTGCAGTGACATCTCACAGTACAAGTGTCTCTAGAATTTCGCCTCCATAGAAATTCAACCGCCGCGGCCGGGATCGAACCGGCGTCTTTCGGGCCAGCAGCCGAGCGCCATAACCACTCAGCCACCGCGGCGGCTTAATTTGAGAGAAATAAATTATTTGTGGTTATATGTATGGAGTTCACAAAGTAATTTGAAAGAAATAAATTATTTCGTGAACTCCATACATATGACCATTAAGCATAATTTTTCCTGTATCATTTCATTATGTATGATAAACGTTTCGTAATGAACTGAGTCATTGTGTTTGAAAGTTTTCTTGAAATGACATTTGAATTTAATTACTAATTTATGTTTATCAGTGAAAGGAAGTATACCTGACTACTTGCCGTTTTCTGGAACTTAAAAAACCGTTGAATTCTTTTGGTCACGTTTTAAGAGCTTAGCTCAATAAAGGTCTTTTTAAATATCTTATTTGTAAAGAGGGCTTGTAAGGATAATACTTAAGAATCCTGCTTCAATTGAAATCAACGAAGTGATCTAAGACTGCAGTAAATGATTTTTGTTATTTACTTATACAAATTTCTGAAACACTTTAAGGTCTGAACCTCTCTGAGTGAGAAGGCATGCATTCAGCGTGTGATGAGCAGCAGGTCAGCCCCGAGTTGCATGGATGATATGAATGGAGCGCAAAATAGACATCGGACAGGGATGGCCGACAAGTAGGCTGGAGAGGGTTTTCCCTACAACACGATGAAAAACCACTTACCCCATCAAACCATCATTCAACAACTTGCAGTGAACATTAAGGCCCTTCCCACATTGCTTCGTTAAGCCCTCACAGTTCGCCATGAACCCAGGTCCGCATTGCCTGCGCTGTGATGCGCTGTGATGGATAATGCGCAGAGCGACATGTATGGTATTTACAATGTGTAAAGTGTGTGTTCGAGCGCTCGCGCGCGTGTGGGTGTTCGCAGACATAGAATTACGGGCTCGCTTCCACTCTGCACATACCATCACGTGTATTCATTTTTGTGTCTGTTAGGACCGGTCCAGGATAATACTGCTTTATAATGCTGACTACATAACCAACACACACTACCCAGACGGGTGGCCTATTTTGATCCGTGTACGTGTCTTGTGTGCTCAGCAGTGGACTACCGCGAAAGAAGCCGACACACATGGTGTCGGCATGCAAGCCCGTAATTGAATGCAAATTACCTCGTATTGTGAGCGCAGAGGAAAGCCGCAGGCAGGCGTGCCGCTGGTTACGGCTACGCAGAGGACTCACGCACAATGCGATGAAAATATCACGAGGTCCCTTTCGCACGCGAAGAAAGAAGGACACAGGCGTGGCGCCGCTGGCGTGGCGCTGGAGGTTACGAAACTTGGTGCACGGACCGCGACGACAATTTGAAAATTGCCGCTCGCAGCGCGGCCTGGCTGCTAGGCCTAGCTATTCAAAAGCGGCGTCTACCCGGCGGCTTTCGCAGACGACAACGCGTCTGTGCTTTCGGCTGCACGCCGGTCGTCCTTGCTTTCCGCCGGACACGCCAAGCGGTCGCCGCGAGCACACATACGTCTCTTTTATAAACTGCCAACAGCTGGCGTAAGGTCGACCTGTAAGCCGCTCCGTAATTTGCTGCATTCGAAATCGTTATTTTAAATTGTGTTTAGAAGTGTAGGTCAGGGGTCTGAAAGGGGCCATAGAGACGACCGAGCCTGCTGTTTTTCACAGATCCGTTCGTTAGTGTTTTGGTCTGTGTACATCTGCGACTTTCATGCGTCGCTTGGTGCGTGGCACACACCGTGGACGATCTTATTTGCAGAGTGCAATATATCTGATTGTTTTTTTTAGATTTCGACGCAAAAAGACAGCTCAAGTGATGTCTGTATTACTTACGTCGGGTTATATATCACGGGTATCCTAAATCCACCTCTTTCACGTCCTCTCCCCATTCCCATGCGTACATAAATCGGCAAGATAATCTGAGGGCAGCCTCACCGCCTCTCTTAGGAAATAAGTATGTTTCTTCGTCTCTGGTCTCTTTGTCATCCTTGTTAACAATAAAAACCGCTGCTTACAAAACAATTCCAGGAACCATTCTGTAAAACGTGGGTTGCGAAGCGTTTTTGTAGGACGGTACATGCCACAAGTCGCTTTGTATACAATGCGCCTAATTTGGCAATCGCTGGGTCAAGCAGCGCTTTGCTTTCTAGGTTCTGTGAGACTATTGTTGGATGGATGGATGGATGGATGGATGGATGGATGGATGGATGGATGGATGGATGGATGGATGGATGGATGGATGGATGGATGGATGGATGGACGGACGGACGGACGGACGGATGGATGGATGGATGGAACCTTGTTTTGCCCTATGTTCTTACTGTCACAGAAACCAGTGAGTCAGACGTACAGAGGGTGAGAATCGAATAGAATCCGACGAAAAGAAGCGGATCATGCAGTCATTAAATTCATTACGCGTTCTCCTTCCACTGCTGACGAGTAAACTAAGAGCCCAAGGGTCGATGAACTGCTCGGAGAATAAAACATGACGCAGAAAAAGCCGACCCTACTCTCTCTGTTTCTATATGAATGCACGACTACAAAGCAACATTCCCATTTTAAGTACAACACGGATAATAGAACTGACGAGCACAGAAACGGTAAAAAGGCGCAGCTTTACCAATCAACGCTTAAGCGAGAGTGACAGGCTTGTTTTCTGCGATAGCGACGCGCTTGATTGTCATGCGCAAGCGGCATGAAAGTTATGGTGCCTTGCTTACCTGTAGCGCGAAATGCGAAAGATTGCGCTTGAAGTTTCTCGTATGCCGCTGTGAAACAGCACAAGTCGACCGCCTACGACTCACTTCAATGCAACCTCTTTTCAAACTCCGGACAACGATTTATCCCTTTTCTCTGATTTACCCATTTCCACTTTCGAGAAATGAGGCGGACTGACTCGAAAGTGGCTGCTATCATCAGCGAACAAGCGCGAGTTTAGCGTGAAATTTCAAAATAAGCGCGATTTATGTTTAGTAGCAAATACGGAACTTCAGGTCTATGCCATCCGCTGCCAGCGTTTGTTGGAGGACGCTTGAAGCGCGTCCTGAGCGTTTGCGCTTATTGTGAGCGAGTATGCAGCGAGTAAAAACAAAAATAATTTTTGTATTAATTTTTATATTTCATTTAGGCTCTCTTCAATATGTGAAAATTACATTCGGGATCTGCTCGTACCTGTGGAATAGATCCCGGCGTCAACAACATTGCGCTTTCGCCTTAGTTTTTCTTGGTTTTCGTATTAATATTGTTCCTACAAAATAATTTATGCTTATGTTATTCTTAATGCCGCAATATGCTTAAAGCGCGCGTACCTGTGTTTGAAACGGCGGCGGCGATGTATTGCTCCTTACGATTTTTTGGTCCACGATTTTGTTTGGATAAACCCGTGCATTCGAAGGGCAGGGAGCAAGGGGTGGTTAGGAGCAGTCGCAGCACTCTAGATAGTGAGTAATCTAGGTCTTGCTGTACAGCTGACGACGGAGGTGGGCGCACTCAAAGAGCCGGGATAGACACGTCGAAATCGGTGCACACGTCCCGCGGTAAACCGCCTATCTGCCGGAGATTTCGTTCAGTGCAGCAGGCGTTACACTGCGACTCAATTGATGGGATAAATATTAACCTATGAAGCACGAAGGAAAAAAATAATACATTGATGGTCTCTCAATAATACGAAGAGAGCCTTAGATTTAGTGTACGGTTTAAAGGTTAGGGAGATGAGTGTTAGCTGAAGCTCTCGGAGTGGTCTTTGTCCAGCAGTGGACATAGTTGTGCTAATGCTGATTATTATGCTGGAGGAGTCGGGCGGAATAACACGACTCTGGCCAGTGCCCCACACCAAGAGAGCAAGGAAAGGGAAACGACAGATATAGTATCAGAATGAAGGTAAACGGCGAAGACTGGAAAATAGAAGTACTTCACGTTATTCCGTAGAACAAATACACAACGGAGCGGAAGAACGCGAAGATGGAATTATAAAAGCACGCGACGCAAGCTCTGATTAGCAATTGAAGTTAATATTGCAGGTGCGCACACATATACCGAGTGTGCACATTCAGAATGAACCTATATTCCGCGCCAACGCTTGTGTCTTCTCCTTTCCTAATTTAATCGAGCGTTTGACGGAATGCCGTCTGGCGAGGAGGGAACATAATAGCAGAAAAAGAGGAGCACTCGCCAAAAAAGAAAAAAAGGAAAAACAAAGACGTTTCGGGGCCCGTACGGGTCCCTTGTTCACAATGGCAGCGGATGGGCGAAGGTGGTTACTTATGTACGGTGCAGGTGACGTAATGAGCATGCGTAGATCTCAGGAAGGTTACCCCTCGTTCGGTTTAATACATGTGGTGTCGTTTGGATGTGAAGTGATTCTAGAAGTAAACGGGACGATAAATACTTCTCGTAATTCTGTATTGACTTTGTTAATTTCCTTTTTATCGAGCCAACTCGCTCCTAGTAGCACCCTCGTGTACGAACGAACACACTGAGTCTGCTTCAAGCCTGGGCGTCCATTCCTAAACGGATGTCCTGGTCAGTGCCGCACAAACACTGCAGTAGCGCTTCAGCTATATGCCTAACTTGTTCTATTTCTTTCCGGGGGCCTTAGAGAGTTTCTTGAGGCACGGAGCGAGGGTCGGTCTCAAGAAGAACGCAAGCAGCATGCATCCCTACTGATATCACCACATCCGCCTCTGAGCTTGCCAGCGTGGCACGTGTTATGACCGCGTTCTGCCGTCCGCTTTCCTCCTCTTATTTCTTCTTCCATAACCTGCACCGCAGGAGCAGTTCCCATGCATGGCCGGACTTCCTGCCTCACGTGCGACTCTCGTCCACTGGCTGAATGCTAGCCGCCTATGTTCGCCAGCGTTCCGAATTTAACTTTGCACTGTGGAGGATGTGCGTCGATTTCAGCAGGATACTGCCTCTAGTCCGAACTGCACACCTCTTTGTTATCGAAGGCCATTTAAGTGCACAAGATGAGTCCTTCTTCGTTCTAACAACCGGCGGTAAAGTCAGCTCACGCACAAGCCGTTTAGGGAAATCTCAAATGGGCTATTCAAGACACCTCCGGGAGCGTGACGCTACCGTTTACTTGGCTTCACAAGGAGTGCTTTGTGTGTGCGAATGATCGGACGCCCTTTCGTTTCTCGCTCTCTTTGTACTCAGTGCCGAAGTGGCGAGCTATGTGGGGCTTTGCTTCTAGGCTCCGATCATTTGTTTGTTCCTGGGCGTCTTTATGACTTAGGTGTACCTTATCAAGTTTATTTTTGTACAAGGAATCGTTTTTTTTTGAGGCAACGTCCGCACTTCTAAGAAGCTGTTCATTTCGTTTAACTACCTCCAGGAGCATAAACTTTAGATAGGGGAGTAATAAGTACATCATAAATAGCGAGAATAAACAAGACAGAATAAAACCAATTCAAAAACAAAAGCCAATACAGAAGCTCAAATACAAGCGCAAAATAAAGAACCAGACACATGTAAAAACAGAAGGAACTGATACCGTGAATAAACGGCATAATCAACAGTTGCGCGGCAGAGGGAGTAATTAGAAGCAGAGCATACATATACATAGAACACGAGAAACTGAAAACAACATAACTGGCTACTAGAAGAAAAAAAAATGTCAAGGATCAGCATGAAAATAACTTACGAGTGTTGCCCGAGGTAAGTCGTGATCTGGTAATACAGTCGCCTCCCGATAATTCTAAGCTGCTTAATTGGAATTTTCGGTTAATTAGAAGTGAAGAGCTGGTCCCGTCAGTTTTGCATGTAATCCTATGGAAGAAATCGCTCGATAATTCGAAGTCCTCATCCAGTAATATTGTTGAATTGGAAGTTAATTTTCAGCCGGGATCCTCGAGATGACCGTCATTCTTCGGTAGAATGTGCAATTCTTCAAGTGCTACAATAGCATCGTGCTCAGCGTTGGTGTCATCGGCATCGCAGCCGTCCGCAGCGCCGCCATTCTTGGAGCGCCGCGATTATTCATGCTACGGCTGCCGTGGTCTCCGTGATCAGCTCCGGCGGGAGGCGAAGCAGCTGCCGCGCGTGGCCGGAGCTGATCGCGGAGGGCGCGCGGGTGTCATAGGTGCACGCAGCGCTGAATACTGGCAGTGGCGAGATTGTGCGAGATTAGGCTTGCAGCGTGCGCAGCGTATGTCTAGGCGTGGATTGGTCGAGCACCTTTGTTGCATTGTGCGGGCAGCTTGTTGGCTAGGTTGTTCCGCGGGTGATCCTACGCTTCCGAATTGATTGTACGTAGTCACACCGTTGATAGCCATGGCAAACCGTGGCTCTTATCGCACGCTCGACCTGGCAACAAAAGTCGAGATTTTGAAGGGAGTTGAGAAGGGAGGTGCCGCCAAACAAGACATTGCGCGGAAGTACGGAATCAAGCCAAACACGCTCTCAAACTTCATCAAGAACAAGCGCACAATAATGGATGCATTTGAGAACGACAAGTTCAAGACGTCGCGGAAGCGAATGCGCACCGGCGCTTACCCATAGTTGGAGTAGGCTCTGCTGGTTTGGATTAGGGAGACCCGGAGCAACAAACTTCCTCTCAGCGGAGACATCGTTGCGATGAAAGCCCGAACGCTTGCAGTAATGTTGGGGATCGATGATTTCGTTTCGTCAGATGGATGGCTGACGCGCTTCAAACATCGCCATGACCTGGTTTTTAAGAGCGTGTGTGGTGAAAAAGCGTCCGTTAACCAAGAAACATGCGCCACGTGGAAGGACGAAAAGGTGCGTGAATATCTCAGTGAATACAAGCCAGAAGACATCTTCAATGCAAATGAGACTGCACTCTTCTATCGGCTTCTACCAGAGAAGACCCTGACATTCAAGGATGACGACTGTGCTGGGGGCAAACGCAGCAAGGAGAGGGTGTCGGTGCTGATCGCGGCTAACATGACTGGCACGGAACGATGTCGCTTACTTGTCATCGGGAAAGCAGCCAAGCCGATATGCTTTAAAGGTGTAAAGACGCTGCCTGTGGACTATGAGTCGAACAAGAAAGCGTGAATGACGACCGAAATCTTCAAGAGCTGGATAACCAAATTGGACCGCAAGTTTGCTTCCTCGAACCGCAAGGTGTTGTTCCTTGTGGATCACTGCAGTGCTCACGTGGATATGCAAGCCATGAGTGCAATACGCCTCGCATTTTTGCCTGCAAACACAACATCTGTTTGGCAGCCAATGGACCAAGGCATTATCAAAAATGTTAAGGTCCTGTACAGGCGGCACCTCCTCGAGCGCATGATTTTTTGTATGGACAACTCCACAAATACGAGGTGAGCCTGCTCAGTGCCATCCACATGTTAGCGCGAGCATGGGATCATGTGAAGCAAGAAACGATCGCAAACTGCCTAAGGGCTTGCGGTTTTGTGGCAGCTTTTGCGGAGGATGCCTCTGCAATTTCATCGGAGGAAGCGTCAACAAGCGAGCTTGACGGCACTGATTTTGGTGATGCTCTACGGGACGTCAAATTTGAAGATTACGTCTCCGTAGACAAGGTGGTCGAAACGTGCGGTGCACTGACAGATAACGAGATTGTGGAGATTATTCGGCCCCAGGAAGCGACCCAGGAAAGCGACGATGACGTTGAAGACGAGCCGCAACCTAAGGCTGCCGATGCAGCTGCGGGCCTTGCTCTCGTGGAGCGCTTCTTTCCCGCTGAAGGCGACGCGGAAGAAGCGTTCAGGCACATCTACAGCCTGCAGAACTTGCTTTCAGCAGCGCGATAGGCAAGAAGAAGCAGAAGAAGATGACCGACTATTTTTATTAGAGAAAATACTCGATTTCGCTGCTAATAAAGTGCTGTTTTTGTGTTTTTTGCTTAATTGGAAGTTCGTTTAATTCAAAGTTGTTTGCGGTCCCCGTGAACTTCTTATTAACGGGAGTCGACTGTAATGTGACTTCGGACGAAAGAGGAGTCCAATTTGCTGATGCACAGATAAGAAATGAAAGATAACGGGCATTTATATACAATTGATGGCGTTTACTTTATGATGGAAGTCGATGCGGGTAGGGTGATTAAATGGCTGCGAAATGACCCTCACTCATCAAGCGGTTATGATTATAAATTTTGTGAAAAAGGCTAAGGTTCGACACTCTCCTACGAATCTCAAGAGATGGCAGTGAACATTAGCATTAGAATCGATAGTGCGCCCAGTACTGTGGTGGACAGAAGTTTCCAGAAAGTGCGAAAAGCTATCTAGGCACCTAGGTTCGACGTCTGGTAACGATTGCCTAAGTTCGCTGCTCAACTTTAGATCACCCGAGTCTGACTTTTACCATCACAAGTGCAATATCCAGCTACCAGGTGATGAAAAGTCTATCGCCTTCGACTGGTGCTCGAGCGTTGTGGAGACTGCTGTCCCAGATCTCATACATGTGTCCGTAAGGCCAGCCACTACATAGAATACTACGGGCTGACCTTATCCTTTGCTCCGTCGACTTCATGTGGAGATGCAACTGAATCTTGTAGAGATTACATTAAGGGTGGAAATGAAAAGTGAGTACACTGATAAGTCGGGAAAATTGCTAACAACGATAGTACCTTGATGAATATCTTAGTGTGAACTGGTCGGTTATTCATTTTCACTCAATAGAAGGTGCGAAAAACATGGATGATCAACAAACAGAGCCTGCATGATAAACACTAACTTCAGTACTTCTTTGATGATTGAGAGTGTGTAATGGTCATATTGTACCCACAGCCCCGTATGCCCCTCGGTATCATCAATATCAGCAATTGCGAAGCGTACAGAGCCGCGGCTCCACATTCCGGCTCGGTTACTGATATCGCGGCATGGACCCAGACCCTTTGTGACACCCATCTATTGCACACGCAAACCCTCCAACAGATCGTTGACAATCCCGCAGTCGACCCCCGTCTCCTTCATTTCCGAGAGGCCCGTCGTAGCCTGATGAAGAGATGGCGCCGACAACGACATAATCGCACCCTCAAAAAGCACATAGCGCAGCAGTTTGCCTTGCAAGCTCAGCACTACGCAACGCAACTCTCCACCCAAAACTGGCATCAGTTTTGCGACTTCCTGCGTGGCACCCTGAGTTCTTCCAAAACATAGGCCATACTGCTCAGACTTCTAAATCCTGAAGCAACAAAGGCGTCTACCAATAAACCCTTGCAAGCTGTAGCCCATCAGTGCGCTGGCATTGACAAAGAACTTCGGGACACCTTCCGCTCCAAATATTTCTGGGGTCGACAGACACTGACCACCTCTATCACTTACATCGGCCTCACCAACCCGGAACTCGACGCGCCAATGACTTATGAAGAGGTCTCAGGAGCTGCCCGCGCTTGTAGCCGCTCTAGTGCCCCAGGTGCCGATAAAATCACTAACTCAATGCTACGCAACCTCTCCAATGATTCACTTCAAGCACTTAGCCAACACATCAATGATGAACTGCGGACACAAGGCAAAATACCCCCTCAATGGAAACAGGCAGAAGTGACAGTGATACCTAAGCCCAACAAGCCACCCTCCCTCTCTGCTCTCAGGCACATATCGCTCACCTCCTTGTTGGGAAAGCTATACGAGCGAATCATCCAAACACGACTGCAAAATTATATTGAAGATTATAATCTCTTTCCCCTTTTATGCTCGGCTTTCGACCTGGTCTTTCTGCGTAAGGCGCCTTTCTTCTTCTCGAACACGAAGTACTCACGGGGATACCTCCCGGCGGAGACCACCTTCTTCTAACACTTGACATTATGGGCGCTTTTGAAGATATTTCCCACGCTGCAATCCTACAGGGTCTATATCAGGCACACTGTGGTTCTCGCATGTACAAAAATATCTCCACCTTCCTCACTGTCCGCACAGCGGCGATAGGCATCAGATCTGCTAGGTCGTCTCCCTTGCAAACACCTGACAAGGGAACTCCACAAGGTGCTGTCCTGTCACCACTGGTATTCAATATAGCCATGGCCCCTCTAACCCACAAGCTCTGTGCACTCGCCGAAATCAGGTATACTATCTATGCGGATGACATCGTCATATGGTGAACCCGAGCACCTCTTGCTGTTAGAGAGCAAGCCCTAAAACAGCCATCTGTGACCGAGCATTTTTTTCAGACCTGCGGTATGCTATGTGCACCGGACAAATCGGAAATCATTCGTATTCATGGTCCCCGATATTGTTCCCTCGTCCAATTATGCTCGAAATTCACAACCGCCCTATAGAAGAAAAATCATTCATCCGAGTGCTTGTCCTCTGGGTCCAGCAAGAAGGCAAGCCCACCCACACCATTACCTCTCTACGCAGGTCCGCGCACAATATCGCACGTATGGTACGACGTATGGTTGGACATCGCAAGGGCATGCGCGAGGACGATACTATTCGCCTCGTCACGGCACTGGCCATGAGTAAAACCCATTATGGTCTACCTTACCACAATATTGATCGCACCGCCTAGAGTAGGATCGATATCCTTAACCGTGCCCTCTTTTAAACAGCTCTCGGCCTTCCCATGTTTGCATCCACCAATAGACTGCTTGCATCGCAGGGTTCACAGAACTTTTGTGGAAATCCAGAAGGCTGTTCTAAACTTCCAACACGCTCGTCTCATCCCGACATCGGCTGGTAGGGCTATCCTTTCAAGGATAGGCGACCCGAAAGCTACCAGGACCATGGCCCTGACCGGCTGTCTTCCAATGCTGTCCGCTCCCGCCTTTACATGGACCCCATCCCTCGCCATATGAACCGCGAGTAACATTCTCCGCACCGTCAGGCCCGTCTTCGCAGCCTCTGTAGGCAATAAGGCCAAGACACCTCAGCTATGCATGTGGACGTGGTTTCTATGCACAGCTGCACAGATATGCTTGCACTGCTGTCAATCACGCCAACACCTCTTATATTGGAGCGTCCTTCACTGGAACGGACCCGGCGGCCGCAGAAGTCATTGCAATAGCCATCACCATCAAAATGAACGACATCCAACACCATGGAACCCACATTTTTAAGCTCCCAAGCCTCCTGCAGATCCTATGCGAGTGGGCGTGTCCCAGGCACGGCTCACCGCGTTTTGGGCAGCCATATTCAGTATGATCAAGTCATCACATGGGCCGCAGGATATGCCGGTTTCGATGGCAATATTAGGGCAGATGTCCTAGCTCGAGATTATATCAACCGAGTGGGGCACACTGACTCTACTCTGTACCCCCTCTCAACGAACTTTGCAGCCCGCCTAGAGACCCACCGCCTAAATAAGCGTCTCTACGCCCCCCCGTTACATATGAAAAACATGCTCAGCTAAACCGAACAGCTTAAAGCCGGAAAACACGGCGCTGGAGCAGTGGCAGGTGACGCTGGCCAGCGGCACCCAGGAAGACCGGGGGGTGCTAGTCGCCATCGTGAAAGTGTTTGCGGAAGCCTCAGGAGTCTTGACTGAGGACTGCACCCACCATCCGCTCCGCTCCCCTTTTTACAAATAAATGTACATTTTCTCTCTCTCTTTCTCGTTCTCCGTACCTTTCTGACTTTTCATGCATGGCCCCAAGCGTGAGGCCGTATGACATGATCCTTGACTTATGGACAGTGATGACGATAACGTTAATACATAGGGTGCTCATATCTTATTTGCTAGTTGCAAAAGGAAGGAACCTACTGCAGGAGAAAAGAAAGTTTGAAGGTCGCTTAATTACCACTACCCGTTGACAGTGTGATAGCATTAGCTTTTTTTCTGCGCAGGTGATTCACGCCATTTATTGTAAAACATTTTATTCGTCGGACAGAGCTTTGAGCTATGAGGTCGCGTTAAGTGGACGATTGTACATAGTCCTCGACGACTTTGCCAGCTAGCCCGCTCCACCGCCAGAATTTGGGTTGTGGAGTCAGAGGTAGCCAGCACGGTCTCCCAGCGCTCGAAAGAAGGATCGGTAACTAGGTTGCTCAACCGGAAGTGGGTCTTTTTGCAATCCCGTAGGATGTGATCGTAGTTGGCTCGTTGGCCGCAGTGTTTACAGCTCGGGTTGTACACATAAGGATAGATGTGCGCGAGGAGTGATGGGGTGCATACCGATCTCGTCTGTAGTCGACACCACGTAACCTCTTGTTATTTAGTCAGGCTTTTGTGCGGAGGGTGGAAAGTTCTCTCTAAGTTAAAATGATTGGTTATCCACGGAGTCCTTCGTGAAATTCAGGGAGCCAAACACATCCAATGCCCGATAGACGAAACCAAGGGTTTTATTGTGGGCTGCCTCGTTACCCGTATTCCCCGAATGGGCAGGAACCCGTATTAGTTCGAAGTAATTTGGTGAGAATTTAGTAGCGTTAAAGATAAAATTTTAAGGAAGATGTTTGTATCGCCCTTTTGCGAATTTATTGATAGCCATGTTGTAGTCGCTGAGAATGGTGCTCTCTTGGGTATGCGCTAGGGCGAGGTCTATAGCTGCTTCTTTTTCCGTTTCGAAGGATTTGGTTTTGATGGTTGCCGACACGATGTGCTCCCCGTTCTCTTTCGCAACCACAATTGCAAAAGCATTAGTAGGGTTATATTTTGCCGCATCTAGATTAATTGTTCCGGCGCACAGTCCGCATTTATTATGTAAAGCTTTGGCTCGTGCTTGTCTTCTACCCTCATGGTGAATGGGGTGCATGTTTTTGAGAAGTGGTTTGATTAGTAGGACTGCCCTATAATCGCGGGGAAAGACTGCTTTAGAGTATTTATTCGTAGGTTGAAAGTTAATTCCAAACATGGTTAGAATACTCCTGGCAGTCCTGGAATAGGCTAATCTCGCCGTTTGAGCCATTAAATGGGCTTCTTTCAGTTCACTGTAGGTGTGTATTCCTAACCTCAAAAGCCTTTTGGTTGTGGTATTTAGTAGGAGCCCTAAGGCGGCTTTGTAGGCCTGCCGTATCATGCTTTCCAATTTGTCCTTTACTGCTTTCGCAAATTTGAAATAAGAGGTGGCATAGAGTATCATGCTTAGCGCAAAGGCCTCCACTAGTCGGCATATAATCTCTTTCTCTCACCCCTTGTCTTCGATTAGCTATGCGCCGGATTAATCGCGCCGTCTCTTCTACAGTGCATTTTAGATTAGTGAGTGTGCCGTTACTCCTTCATTGATAATTGAAGTTCTTAGTTGCAATCTACCCCTCTTCCGAGTGATTTTATGGAGGCTCGTCAGATTTTGTCATCGATTTACTGCTTTCTTTACAACCGCTCACAATCAATACACTGTTCTTGGCAATCCTAACACGGAAACTACCAACGTCGTCTCAATCTTTCTCGTAAGCTCGCTGCTGAGCCTACTGCTTTTTAAATATTTATCGACGACCTTAGCGGCAGATTATAGGTTATCCGTCTTTTTGAGGCTAACTATGTTCATTTTCATCGCATATCGAATAACTCTTCCACTGAAAATTCGTACTTGAAGAAAAATTCCTCCTTGTCCGCCTCGGTAATTTAGAACTCCCGTCAGGCATACCTCTGGAGGCCATACATAACCGCCCGCCCGCTTCATCACGCCCCGGTGCAACACTCGCCTCAGAACTAGTATCAATCCCTCTTTGATATTGTTGTCAATCTTCGTAGTGTTGGTTAATTCTTCAAAGCTGTCGGCACGCCGCTTTATCGATTTGTTTGTGATGAAAGACACGACCAGATTTACCTCCATTGATAGCATCCAGGCGCAGCCGATTCAATGTTGTCACAGAATGTTGTAGTAACTTTGCACGCCGTATCTCGAATGTTCGCTATCAGGTTTAAATTGTGCATGGCTGAGAGCGGCGGGCATTGGGTTCGACGACCTCCGAGCACGCTTGTTGCTATACACCGGCGGCAGCTAATTCAGTGCTTTGTGGGCGCGAGTCAGCCTAATAAAGTGTTTCGTCTGGACACCCTTTTCACTCTTTTTCTTGCATTCTGTACTAGCGTCACTACGAGACATCTTGTGAAGGTGCGGGTTACCTGTTCATGTACCGGACACCCCGTGCAAGCCATGACGCCAGCCCTCTGCGCTTCACACCGGAGGGCGTGTCACCAGTTTACCGAACCAGCCGACGTCTCCAAGGAGCGCAACACGAGTTGGAGATTCTGCCGAACTGCACCCGACAACGAAAAGACACTGCTACGAGTACCACAACCTCGGCAAAGATGTCGACCCCGCTCATACTACAGCAGCCGTGTGCGCCACTAACTTTCAACGGTTCCCTAGGAGAAGACCCCGAAGAATGGTTGGACCAATTTGAGCGTTTGGTATCATTCAACAAGGGGGATAATGCGGCGAAAATTGGACACGTATTATTCTCACTAGAGGGCTCAGCACGTACGTGGTACGAAAACCACGAGTCGTCCCTAAGGACGGAGGGGTTATCCAAGAAGGAGCTTTTAAAGGTATTAACCAGTGTCGTGAGGAACGAAAGAGCCGAACGACTCCTCGAGTCCAGGGTGTAGCTTCCGAATGAGCCCGTCCCCGGTTACGTAGAAAAGATGAAGCCGCTCTTTCGCCGCGCCGACCCCGAGATGACCAAGGAAGAGAGAGTTCAGTTTTAAAGCACGGCGTAAAAGAACAACTCTTTGCCAGCCTCGTCCGCCTGCCGCGAAAAACCGTCGAGGAATTCATGCATGAAGCATGCACGATCGAGAAGACCCTACGACGTCCGAGCTTGGCAGTACAACCGCCCTTCCTATGTCTGCGCAATTCGTCCGGACACGACGACAACCACGAGCGACAACTCGCGGGAAGTTATCAGCGAAGTCATGCGCGAGGAGCTACGACGACTGCTGCCAACTTCCCTACAGCCTCAAGCAGCGGTGCACATGGATGTGGTGCGAAAAAAATGAACAAACAAGCACAACAAAGATTCGCGGCGATGTTCACCAACTGGAACACATACATAAATTTGGAACACTTTGTTTATTCAACAAATTATCAATCTCTTTCTACAGCAATGTAAGTCCGTCCTTAAGCCGCCACTTGGTGTTTTAATCGGCCGCTTTAACTCTGTGAGTCTAGAAAACTTCCACGGGTGCCGGTACTCGTATAATTTATGATTTTTACGCAGTGAAACTGCAGCATGAAACCAATTACCCGATTCGACAGTCACTCAATGCGACACGCTCAAATATTGGCATATATTAACGACGGATATCCACAATTAAGTGCAGTGAAGTCTTTATTAGTCTATGAAGTAATTGTTTCACATGTGTGTGAAAGTTGTGGCCTGTGCGGCTGCAGATTGTCCTTGGAATAATGTTCTTATGTTAATTTTTTTACTTTGCCTTTCCTCGCCTCCTCTGTGCCAGGGTATTTCACTGTGGTTCTGTTTTCATTTGTTTTTAAATTTCCGCAATTCATTTTTATTTTTCACTTTCATTATCTTGAGTCCTTGACTGCAATTGCCTACTTCCTGCATCTCTTTTGTATACTTGTTTATAGAGGTTAATGCCTCAGATTAGCGGCCTTTAAGACTGAGCAAAGGATGATGATAAAAACAACAGCTCGACAGCAAAATTTGCTTAGCATCAGCCCGTATATAACGTGCAGAACTAACTACAGACTGGCCAAATGACTCCAACATATAGCAGCCTGCCGACGCAAACAACCGGCAAAGTCCATATAGCTCCTTCCCAAGTCCACTATAGTCCCAAACCCACCTAGATCATGTAAACACAACGAAAGATTAGATTATCCAGGGCCCCCCAAGCTCTGACTCACATGGCTGGCACTGTGGAGGCCATCGAGGGTCTCATAAGTACACAGCCAGTATAATTTATTCATTCCTTGTAAATTCCGATCTGGATTTTCATGAGTATCTCCGATTGCCTCAAACGAAGTCACGCTTCAGTCGTAGCGGGCCTTGTGGTAATCCAGACAAGCGAAACAAGCCCATTGTATCGCTCGAGCTATTCATAGTAAAGTAGCAATGTTGACCAGAGGAAACAGAAAGCAACGATTACATTATATGACCCAGGCGGCATATTTTAAGGCCTGATAGACCCATTGTGCTATGAGTAAGGCCGTAAGGCCTCTCTGTATAACGCAACGTGGTCCAGACAATAAACGAACTCTAATGGCGACGCTGTTTGCCCAATAGCCTACGCAGGGCAGACGCTGCGAGAATAAAACTTTTGATCATTGTATGCAAGGAAGCGTGCGGTGCCGTGCGTCTTCCTTCCTCATTCAGTCTACATTTACCTTCAGCACTGAACCGACGTCCAGAGGAACCTCGTTTACAATGGTTTTCCAACCGAAGCGCGGAGGCAGGCTTTCACGCATATGCACGATTCAGGGAGCAAACGCGATGTACGGTCGGAGTATTCCAGGTCACACGTGCGTCTATGCTCAGCTCGAAAGATGAAATTTCCGCTCTAGACCTCTTCCTCCCGCATGCGTTTCGAAGTAGACATACGTGAGAACGACAAGCCTCTTAGACATCTGGGTAGTAACCACTGGGTGGAAAAATCGGTACACTTCGGACTTTCGCGTTTGCGCTCGGCGGCATTGTAGGGAGTGTTTTGCAACTATACCTGCGTGTGGTATTTTCCACGAGTTTGACAGCGTTCGGCGCCATCGTCGAATTGTGTTACAATCAAGAAATTTTCCTTTCATCTGTCCAGGTCAACGAGAACATTTTTCTACCTCCGTGGTGGCTCAATGGCTGTGGGGTTGCGCACTTGAGCTTAAAGTCTGGTGGTCAAAACCCAGGCGAGGTACCCAAGAAGCACAAGTATCGGCAGAATATTGGAAATGGATGGTTTTATTCTTGTTCTTTGCAGGGCCAGCCTTTGCCAATATATTTCCAATATTGGGCCGATTACTTGCTCTGCTTGGGTAGCAGCCTGTAATTAGAGGTGTGTGCTGTTGCACATCAGTGCACGTTATGGAACCAGAGTTGGTGGAAACTAATTGGCAGTCCTCCGCTGCGGCCTCCACTGCAAACATTGCACTCCCGCTTCTTGGGTACGTTAAATCCTACATATTGTTTTGCACCATACTGCAGCATACCATATGTTTTCATTCCGTACCCTCTAATGCACCATATTTCATTCTATTCTTGCATGATCGAATGTGTAATCCTTACGCGCAGCTGTGCAGCGATGCGGCTTTTCCTCTTTAGTCAGACTGCGAACGGCAGCTACGCCCAGAGGGCTCCACGCCGGAAGTGCAGTAGTAGCCGTCCACTTAGAGCTGCTGAATGGCTGACATGCAAGAGCACGCCCTTTCGTTTCTGGACACGAGAACGTGCTTCTTGATTACAGCACCGTTCCCACCCTTGCGAGCACATAGGCTTAGTCGATGCCCGAGTACAAAGTCCTCCCTGGAAAACAAAGAGAGATCGGAAGAAGGACCGAGTACGAGCAGGGCGAAAGAATCCCCTTCCGGCGTGGGACAACGAGCAGAGCGGACAGTGTGAGCCCTACCGTTGCACGCCGGGGGGCGTTTACACATCAACGGAGGACGGATGCGAGGCACGTTTCTGCTGCTCCTGTTGTCCGTGCTATTCTGGACCGCCCCGTGTGCATTTGCTTGAGACTAGCGTACTATGCTGGACGTGCAGCCGTGACGTAAACGGGACGGTTATGCAGCGGCTCAGCGTTGTGGCATGTAAGGCGGGTTTGTTGCCGCCCGTTCCCATAGACGCGGACGTTGTAGATGACAGGGGCGGAAAGTCTGCCCAAGACGTCTTTGAGGCGAAAGATTTGACTCTGCGCTAGGAGACGACGTGATCGTCCGCAGCTAAGCTAGCAACACTATGGGGCATCATAGTGAACCTTTCCTGGGATAGTGCAGGCAAAGCTGCAAGAATTACTTCCGTATAAATGCTTGGCCTAGAAACGCGGAGAGTATAACCATCCCCTAAATATATGCAGCTTTCATAGATGCCAAAAAAGCATTTGACTCGTTTCAAACATTATCAGTCATGCAGGGATCGCGTAACTACGGCGAAGAAACATATGTAAAGGTGCTATATGTAACAAATGTAAAACATATGTACAAGTGTTTCTCTCGGATCTGCACAGCGACGTAGTCTTCCTAGCGAAAAGTGATAAAATCACAAGCATGATGGGTACCAGGAGGGGCGATGCTATCTATCTACTACTATTCACCGCTTGTTTAGAGGCGTTGTTCTCAAAACTGGATTAGGAAGAGCAGGTGGAAAATGTCATGGAAACCTCGGATTATCAGACAACTTTTGCTGGGAATCTAGAGGATGAAAAATTTATTAGCATGATTGAGCATATAATAAGCAAGGGAGAAAGGTGCGGGAAAATATACAAAAAATTTCAACATTTTAGCATTGTGGGAAGGAAACAGCAGTTTAAAGTAGGCAACGAAGCATTAAGAGTTGTAAGGGAATACATTTACCTTAGACACGCAGTGACCTCAGATCCTGTCCACGAGGGTGAGGTAAGTATTATAATTAGAACGGGGAGGTGTGCCTTTTGCACGTACATACATACCCAGCAATTCTGGACAAAACCATTTTTGAGCGGGAAACTATTTACGAACAGAATGTTTCCTTAGAATGTAAGATTTCACTATAACAATCAATATATTCAAGATCATCCGACGGCAGTCCTAAATTTTTCTTCTATTAACATTCTAGCTATCGTCAAAAGTGTTCCCAGGTGGTTTTCTATGGGATTCGATGCGACCGATGAAAACCCTTTAAAAGAACTATTTTGTTACATATCAGAAGAAAGAACATTACCTTCAATATTAATATATTACTATACTTCAATATACTATATTACTATATTACTATCTTACAATTTTCTAAATTTCAAAGCTTTTGTCCGAAATGGCTGGACTTGCTCATGCCATCAACAGCAGCAAGTTTCCAGTATAAATCAAAAGAAAACTGCAGGACACTTAAATCCTGCCAGTGCTCACCTACCACGCAGAAGCACTGAGGCGAGAGAGGTCTTGAAATTAAATTCAGGACAGCTCAGAGACTTATGTAAAAAATTGATAGAGGTAACGTCAAGGCGCAGCAAAGAAGGAGTGCCGATGTTTGAGGAAACGCGAGTTCTAGACTAGGTGACATTTTAAAGATCAAATGGGCCTGTTCAGAGGATGAAGTGCAAAGAAAAGAAAGGCAGTTACCCTTTGAATCTACTCCATTGCCCTAGAAAAATGGAGAGTTTGTGCTTTACTTTGCGTATGATATAGTCAGCGCGAGCATCAATTTCACGGTCATTTGTGATTTTGATTTTGTGGCCTCATATGGTATCTGTTCTGGTTTTTCCCCGAAAACGCACTTTCGACGGCGGTGTGTCCATAGAAAAATACCCTGATGTATCACTCTAACTGTACATACGAGATGCCTTGGGATGCCACACGACGTAACCACAGGCCACGCTATCATTCCTTAAACTGAGAACTACATCTAAAACGGCAATTAAGCGATGTGAAATTCTAAGGTACGCATTATTTTCGGCAAACCGACGAGTTTAAATGACTCTAGAATTTTGGGTTCGGTCGTCGAGGCGTTTCTTGAAAAGGTGCGGCTGAGCTATTGGCCGCTCAGTCGTTCAGTCGCTCAGTCGCTCATTCGCTCAGTCACTCAGTCACTCAGGCTCTCAGCCACTCAGCCAAGGCTTTGAGGACTGCTTTGATGCATTATTTTCCAATAAAAAGACCGGTCGTTATTTGGATCTTGTCTTCACGCCAAGCATGTGGTTTTTCGAACACATCCTCAGACTGGGGTCGCTGCTGTAAGCCAAAATTTGAAAACGTGGCGTCCAAGCGACTTCACGGGCGTTTCCTACATATCCATCTAAGAGTAAAAAAAATGTTTAAAAATTACCATGGAGGAGAGAACAAACAGCGCATATCAAAGAAGGTAAGAGCACAGGCTGAAACATGTGCGCATTTATCAGGTAGGTAAGGTAATTTGTCTACTTTCCCGTACACCTGTTGATGAATGAGCTGAGGTGAGAAAGAAGTCCCGGTTTGCGTTCAACTTAATTTATTTCTAGCAGAATGCCTGTGAGGGCAAGCTCCAGAGTAGTCAGTCGTGACCGCTCTCCACGCGGTTCTGATATCTGGTCTTTGCTATCTATAATAAATGGTAGAAAAGCATAACCGTCGTTGAATATTGTTCAACGAAGTCTTGGCATTCGAAACGTATAAAACGAGAAGTGGATATGTTTTTCTTCAATTTTAGCCTACCTGTATCCTCTAGTGTTTCCGCTCTCTGCCTCAAGCGGGTAACGCTGCCAAGCGTCGTTAAGGCGTGATGTGGAAAATGCTTGTTCAACACGAGGATGTTAGTAATACAGAGGTTAAGGTAATTATATTCCGTTGCCTCTGAAAAGCATCCAATGTTACCTGAACCGTGAGTTCACAGCGCTGGACCCCTAGATACATTGCGTATGCAGCAGAAAGGAAGAACTGATAGTTCATTTCAGACAGAAACGAATGCTGACATCCCAGAGGTTCTGTGCTTCAAACTGTTGAGTTTATCGATTTCAAAGGACCTTGTCCTAGAATGACATTCGAATCATTCGCCTGTTCGCAAAGGAACGCTGACTGCTTGTTTGCCAGTGAAAGCAGTCATCATTACAGAATAGATGAGAACAAATTCCACTAGGCAAGTAGAGTTTCCAGGATCAGGTGTCCGTTCAACAAAGCCCGAAAAACTTCGAAAAATGGGCGAAAAGCTTAATTGTTGCAGAAAACTGTATTGTCGCACTGGGGTCATGGACCTAGTGGCCTTTGCCGTCTTGCGAGTTCTTTTATTCAGCTTGAGGGATTCTTTAGGATTCGAGCAAGACAGCGCGGCCTCCCCCACAGCTCCGGTGTTAGTTTTCTTTGTGGCGCGGCATCTTTTGTTTTTTACAGGCCCATGTAACGTTGCTAAGCGATGGGTCGGATAGATTTTGCTCGATAGGCTCAGACTGAGATATGTATTAGTCTGCAGTTCTGTGACCGATTGCTCTCTGCTAAGGTCTCCGCGAGGAGGGGGTAGTTCCTCCTGAGGCCACTTTGGTGCTCTAAGATTGCTCCATATCGTGTAGTGACTGTGACCATGCAGTTCCCCGCCGTAGTGCGTCTCCCGGTTGGCGTATGCTCGGGCGTTGGCATCGGCGCGTTGTTTGTTGGCCTTGACAGTCTAATGACTTGGCGTCCGCGTGATGAAGCACCTCGCAAAAATGATTTTTCTCGCCTTGAGTACGCGAACGGCCGCAGTGTATATTCCTCCACTCCTGCACCTTCCCTAACGAAAAATGTGTGCAGGTTTGAATAGGAGACGAATAGGATTATGGCACATTTCGCTTAACATTATAGGATGAAGCTTCCAAAGCGATTGAGCCTTTGAGTGACTCCTTAGTGGAGGTCTCCGTATAGTTACTATTACCCGTGGTTAATTACCGTGCACTTACATCACACAGTGCATGCAAGTCGTGGGTTCGAACCCGCCCACTACAGTAGCACTTAGATGAAGGAAAAAATGTGAAAATTCCGTGTACTGTGCATTGTTAGTGCCCATTAAGAACACCAGGTGGTCGAAATCATCCGGCGCCCTCCACTATGGCGTCCATCATAGACTGAGCCGCTTTGGGACGTCCATCCTATAAATCCAAATCAAATGTGCCACAATCCTATTTGCTGACCCGTTCCAACCTATATACATTTTTCAGTAGGGTTCTGCATGCTTCTTGCGAGTTCGTAATTGTTTGCGCAGTGGTCTATTCGCCCTTGTGCGTGAAAATGCCCCAGAATACAAGCGCAAGAAATAGAGCACATGCATAATAAGAGAACGACGGTACATGCGACGGGAGCGCATGTCCCGTCGTTCTTATATTCTGTGTGTACTCCCTTCGTTGCAATCGAATTCCAGAGGCTATGCACAAACGTTCCCTGCTAAAAGTATTACAGGCGGGTGAAGGCGACTGTGAATGCCGCTTCCTCTGCCTCGAGGATGTTGTTGCTTTTTGTCGATGCGCAGTTGATTTCCCTAAGCTGGTGATCAACCACGCTGCCTACTTCGCCGTATTGTTCTTAGTGTGTTTGCGTCGGCGTATAATACGTCTTTTTCCCTCGCTAAACGTCTTTCGTGGTCTTCCGATATTGCCAACGTTTTATTCCTGTGTATTTTTGGATGCTTGCTTTTCGGAATCGGGCGGACCTCAATGATCCCCAGGATTTCCTTCAGCATACTCTGCACTCTGTCGATTTCTGTGCAAGCATCGCTCAGGCCCAGTACAGACAGTGTGTCCTTGCCCGTTTGGGTCTGCATGAATCTTTTCTTCTGCGCGAGAAGGTGGGCCGCGATGTGCTGTTGCACTGTGTTGTTTATGCTCAGTTTAAGGAACTTCGTCGAGGTGTTGACCGGCAGTCCGAGAGCGCATTTGTATGCTTTCCTAAGGATTGCCTGTAACTGTTCCTTTTCCTGCTCGAGCGGTGTTCTTCGGTAGGGTACACTTTATAGATTCCAACCGACCACGAGGACCTGTACTAGCCTACCTGTGTCCTCCTCCTTCATACCTTGTCAAGAATGAATGATAAACTCTGAATTTCCATGTTCGCAGCATGGTGCCTTGGTTAGGGTTAAATGGAAGAGACTTTCTCATAATACTTCATTAATGTGCATCCCTGATAGTTCTAGAGAGAAAAGTTGCTTCTTTTGCAACGTCCTCGACTATAAAAAGAAAGAGCCGTGAGCTATCCTGCTCACTGTGCGCGCAATTCTTGATGGCCCGCAGTGCCACTGGCGGACACAGCCGGACGTCTTGCCGACCACTCTCTACCGGCGAGCCAGCTCAGGTAGCAACAGAGCCCCTTGAACGGCCATTGTGTTTCGGCCGGTGAGGCTAAACATAGCGAGAGATGCCCGGCTAGGTCCCTGCGGCCACCTCACCGCCTACTCAGCCAGCGGCAAATTGGAACGACCCGAGAACAATGAGTGAGGTCCACCGCGCGTGCCGCTTATAACCGCTTTTGGCGGCGCACGTAACCTGTGCGAGCACGGACCGGTTCGCCCACGCGTAATGGGTCATCCCGTTGTGTCATCGTTACGGACCTGTTACGCGTGCGGGCCCAAAGCGGAAGAAAGAATGGGTTGCCGCCAGGAATGCGGGCAGATAAGACTAACTCGCCTGTAGCCGCGGGGCCTCACGAACTGTGCTGGTAGAAACCTGCACGGTTAAAGGCTTTGTGTTGAGCCTGTGCCGTTGCAGGGGGACTTCAGGGGGTATAGTTTGTGCCATATAGTAATAGATGCGATCGATGGTACTGAGCGCTATTATCCGGCGCAGTTTTCAAAGCGGATTTATTTATTCAGTTCCTCCCTTACTGATACCTTACACACCCGCTTCACTACACTTTACAGAAAAGCCGCCGCGGTGGCTCAGTGGCTTTGGTGCTCAGCTGGTGACCCGAGGTACGCGGGTTCGATCCTCGCAGCGACGGTGGCGTTTCGATAGAGGCCAAATGCTAGAGGCTCGTGTACTGTGCGATGTGAGTGCCCGATGTCAGTGCAGACGCCAGGAGGTTGAAATTTCCTGAGACATCAACTACGGCCTCTCGTATAGCCTGAATTGCTTTTGGACGTTAAACCTAATGAACCATAAACCTATACTTTACTAGAAAAGGAGGCCAACTGGAGTAGCATTTGCCTTGCATATGTGCAACTGGGCTAGTTTTCTTCATGAGAGGCCCGCTATAAAACCGAGTAATGAGGGCGATCAAATGGGTTCTAAAAAGCACAGATTCCATGGTCTCTTGTCTAGTGCTCTTGTGCAGACACCTGGCGCTTAAGAACATGACTACACTTATTGCTCTCGTGAGGACAGGCTTTTCAGTCAGCGGGGAATATTTAGCATTTTTTTATATCGCGGAACATTACATTGAGCGAGTTCTTAAGTTCTTAAGCAATAAATTCCAAGGTGGACATCAGAGTTGTCATAACGCCACGTTTTGGATGCGAGAATTCGTGTGAAATTTGTGATCTAATGCAGGACACACCAGTGTGTGGGAGAAATGTATGCTGCTCAGAAACTGGTCAGAGAAGTACTAAGTGCGAAATTTTTATGGTTGGAACTCAACAAGCACACACGCAAAATCTTGTCTTCGCTGGGTGTACAGTGTCAATCTGTCTGCGCTCAACACAACCCCAAACGCAGTGCACCAGTGTTTTTTTTTTACGTAAACCGGTCAACTACGGGCTATCGGGCGATGATAATACAATGTTGAATTTAAATTGCATTCTGATTGCGCTTTTCCCGCTCGTCGCCATTGGTTGTAGAAACATCACTCCCGAAGTTAGGTCTGTGTTACTTTCTGATGCTTCACGACAGCGGGAGCGTCGCATAACTTCGGTCATTGATGAAGAAGAGAGAGGAAGAAAGGTAGAAAGTAATCGAAATATATTCACTGCAATATTCCAGCAATGATTTTGCTTCTGCCAGTGCCAATTGTGATTAAGGGTCTTGGCAACACTGGGACCTCATGCGCAGGTGCGTCGAAACATGCGGGCAACCTGCGCCAGCCAACCTGCCGTGTCTACGAATTGGACTCGTTATTGAGCTGGTCGGCCTCGTATTCAATGACTCTTGAGAAAATATCTCCAAAGCGTGTTATATATTGTACATTTGCATGAAATACAGCTATTGTCTGCGGAAAGGTAATTCAGCTTATCGTGGAGGCATTCGGGAATGCGTTCTAAAGGTTTCTTTAGGCTCAGGTCCAAACAATTCCATCCTGGCACGCTGCGTCAATACCGCGAGTTTATGATTAAAATTATCCTTTCGGGATGCGAGCACCGACGTAGCTTAAGGGCTGTTTCGGTCGTTTCATGCTTTGCCACATTTACCGAGTTTCCCGCGTGTTCCCGTTACAACAGACAAATTAGAAGGCCGCGCTACCCGCGCAATTCTTCATTAATTAAAGTGACATCAATGCATTTTGTGTTTCATCACGGTGTATGTCTCGAAACGTGGTAATTGCAATCGTAACGTTCTTTGATTTTTAGAGCATTCTTTTCGTTATTTGTTTTCATTTACAAATATCTCTGTTCTCGAGACATAGGTACAGTGCAGGAGTGGGTGCCAGAAGCTAACCTTGAAAGCATATGAATTTGTTGCCACGATTGACAAAGTTTCAGTGACACACCCTCTTTGTGTTCAAGCTGTTGCATCTGCTCGACAGCACATGCGTCAGGCAAGTTAGAGCTCGGGGTTTCCTCCTGTTCTGGTCTCGTTGCGTCCTCTGTCTCATGGTACCGAACTGCTCGACCGTGTTGACATCCTTCACTGCTAATATTTTTAGAAAACTTATGGAAATCAACGAAAATATAAACGAATAGTGCTTTTTTGCTATGACGGAACATATCTAAAGTTGTGCTGCAAACATTCGCTTTCTCATACCTGCCCCTCCAGTCCAGAATGTGACGCACTCCCTTGCCCAGAGTCAAGCAGAATCTTCTGAAAGAGGAAAAAGAAATTCAGGCTTATTTGGTCACGCGGAAACTTCCAGCTGCAGAATGCATATCAGGACTGCTGCCCTCACAAATTCTCGTGTCATCGAGCATGATGGAGCAATCCGCTAGAGAGCACCAGTCACCTAGATGAAAGTCGTCTTTCCCTGTTCCCAAATCGTAATTTCACCACCTCACCATTGTGTACACCTTCCCAGGCTGGCCTGGGAGACGTCACCAAAAATTGTCAAGGTTGCAGGATGGTTTTCAGGACGCTTTTGGGTGTATTTTCTTTGATCTGAAAGTCTCAGGACGAAAATCTTCCGTGTTAAAGAAAATCCCGTGTTAAAGATTGCTTGAGCTGTAAGTATGTTGTAGGTTGCAACGCCGGGTTTGACACAAGCTCACATTTCACGCAATTTATGCAGGGTGTAGATTGCTGAGGCGGCGTCCATATTACTGTTCTTAGGTGGTAATATAGGTCTCTTTGTTGGCGGAGCAACAGCGTGCTAAGCAACTGTTTAATAAGAACAAGCTGAATAAAAGTATCTCAAAATATGGGATGATTATGATGAATAGTTAAGCCGCAAGGGCTTCTGTGGCCAATGTGCACCAGTACAAAAGATCATTCTTCCACTCAAGGTGCGGTCAAATACCTATTTAACAAGCATTTCACCACAAACAAGCCGGGCACCAGACCAGGAGAAAGCTTGTAACCACTGTATTACCGGTTCGTACCGGGCGGCACTGGGGATCAAACTCCGGACCTCCCGCATGCGAGGCGCATGCTCAGGCCACTAGGCAACCGCTGCGGTCCCAAAATATGTTCCGCGGTAGCTTCATGCAGCTAAACGCTGGATGCAAATAAGCGCCCAATGCTCCGAGTGGGGGGGGGGGCTGCGAGAGTAGAAGCACAGCGAAGGAGCCCGGTCCATGGCACGGAGGCAGGCAGCGGGCGGACCCGGCTTTGTGCGACTCAGGTGTGTCCTGGTCTGCGGTGGCTAATGCTAGAGGCAGAGACCATTGCGCACGGCGTGCTAGACTCCACTTTGTCCGATTAAGCTGAGTAGGCCTTACTAATTGGCATGCACGCATACACTGCTCCGTTACAGCCGTACCAACAACGTGCCTTCGAGAGTATTGGTACTGACCGTACCCGTGGAATCCTCGCTGAATAATAGCATTGCACACGGCCGGCCGACGACCAATATGGGCGGACAAAATTCAGGGGGCACTTTGTTGACTCAAAGTGCAGTGAGGAGAAAGCCTTTAGCGCGGCGTTGCCGTTTGTGTCACTGAAGTTAATTAAAGTTTAAAAGTAAATCAAGTAAATGAAATCAAAGATGCTAATTAAGTACACGATTGTTTGTGAATCAAATGCTGGAGATACTGCAGGGCATTTCGGAGGCATCCATCTGATTCTACGCCTTTCTGCAAACATTCAGCGCCTTGACAAGGATCACTACGCATGCGTTGGCAGGAAGTAGCATAGTCGTTAGCACGCTCAGCTGCGGAACAGAAGGATGGCGGTTCGAATCCCATCGTGCACAAAGGGTTTTTTTGTTATCGAGTTGAAGACTCTCACGGACGGACGGACACCGCGAGTATGACCCATTAAAGGCTTTCGCCTTAAAAAGTAAGCGCGTTGGTGTCAAGGCAGGTAAAAAATAGCAAGGTTCTTTTTTGACGACGTTACCGTAAGGAAGATTTCAGAGGCTCTACTCGGCGCAATATTGATTCTAGTTTTGCAACAAAATTTCTTAAATTCTTCTGTGAATCGGCGTAATGTAACCAAAGCGTTATACAGTGCTCAAACTGCGAAGCGAGTCCGATGTGTCTGGGATAACGTGAAAAGACGAGTGAAAGTTTTGTGAGCATCGCGTTTTTTTTTGCTTGCATAATATGAAAAACATCAGAAAATGGTTTGCCGCTGCGCTGCGCACCACCTTTGTCGAGACGCGCAGCATTCAGCAACTCTAACTGCTGAGCAACGCCGCTTCGTTTTCCGTTGCTAGAGACGAGCGCATGCATGGCGTACCATGAATTTCGTACCTATACTAAATGTTGTGCAGCGCGCCAGGTTTCCTCGCATACCGCCTTCAGGCATACCGTGGCAAACGCGGTACAAAGAACTCACAGTTTTCTTCTGAACTGTTGAACGAAAAAAAATATAGATGAGACAGCATTTTTTTGCTAGTTTTCCTAGCACGGCCGCCTAAAGTAAATTGTGGGGTCTCGGCCGGAACTAAATTATGGGTTTGTGTCCTCACAATGATGGGTATATTTGCAGGGCAGCTGAAGTGTACCCTTCCTTACCAGGCTTATACTTGGCACGAAGGTATTCAACTCCCTCAGATAGAAAGTGAAATAAATAAATCAAATAACCGTAGCCGTTCGTGTCACGTATGCCGGCACGCGTGTTATCGAGCGCGGAAGTTTGTCTGGAAGATGGCCGCCCACGTACCAGCCATTACACAACAATTCCGAGCGACGCGATGTAAAGCGAACGAGGCGCACGTGAGAAATATAAAAAGAGCACGCTCACTCGCTGCCTGGCGGTCTATCCCACCCTACCAAACCCAATCTCTGAGTTGAAAAATGCCAGCAAGATCGCATGAGTTAAAAGAGAAATAGAAAAACACTCGCCTGGCCACTTCGTGTCAGAGCAATTGGTGGCGTCCGCAGCACAATGCATTTCGCGCTTTTATGCGGAAGCAATGGGTATTTACGAAGCTGTGAGCCTGCATAGCCGACACGCTTTCCGGCCGCTTTGGCCGCCATTTAGCCGTTTGTTTCTTTGTGAGCTAGAGGAATCCAGAAGCCTTAGCAGCACCGTTTCTATGTAGTAGCCGTAGCTATGTCAGTCCTTTTCTTCCTTCCTGTGCAATAATTTGCAAATTCCTGAACATTAGAGGTCCCGTTTACAAGTAAAGTCGGCGTCCATCCGTCCATCAGTGTCACGAAAATGCAGGCTGTCCATCTTCCATGGTGGGCAGGTGGCAGCCTGTACACCGCCGTAGGTGCTAATGAAATTACGACAAATAAATTCAATGCAACTGACACCTGCCCAACGTTTCACTACGCATCACCTCATTGGTCGAGGGATAGAAAGCCTCCCGAGGAACTATCTGTGCACAAATGAACCCTGCAGAAGGTCTGGAAGAGCAACCTTGGTTTCACAAGCCACACCGGTGACTGCGTTTGAAGCAGCCGCCTGGCCTGGCCAGTGGCGCATCGCTTAACCGCTGCACCACTTCGCCATTAGTGGTATGAAGACTCCTGTGTTATCTTTGAATATATGAAGAAGGAGTACTTGCGTGGAATGTAACTCTTGTACTCTCGCATTGTACTCTTATGGGCAGATAAAGCATCGTTCAATTTCTTTTTTCGCTTTATGTCGTCTCGTCGATGACGTCATGATCCAATGTGATCTGCTTACTGTTTCTAGTCAGGCTATGTGATTTTCTGACGCCTTAAAGGACATTCAGGATGGATTGAAGTTTCGCTCTATCGATAGTGTATCGCGTTCAAATCACAAAGTGACCATGTCTCCTGGAAAACGGAGCTTTTCTAAGCTAAAAGAGAGCAAAACATGCCGCCATCATCAGCAGTTTGTCCTGAGCACATGTATACGTACTGCAGACCCGACCCAAAGGTCATGGCCACATAAAAATCATCATAATCATCATTCGCAAGTAAAATGCATCAGTCGGCACCGAGTTTTGTGCGTGGTTCTTATAGACTACGCTCCACCGCCATTTATTTCAAAACGGTGGCTGACCTTCCTTTTCGCTTATGACTGCACATGTTTGAATTGGTGGCGAGTAGATTATTATGTTCAGATCTATACGACAATAAAAACGTCTGTTGCCGCTGTAAAAATGTCAACATTGCCTGGAAGATACAGGGAATAAATTTTTACTCAGAACAATAATTGGATAAAGCTGTCATCAGTGTGCCTTTAAACGCAATCAGCATATGATGCGACCTCTGTTCAGAACGTCACAAAAATGATATAGGCTTACGAGGAACAGGAGAAAGACAATAATTAATGATTATCTGGCTTGGGAAAAAGAATAAAATTGATATCAATCGAATGCAGAGTACATGGCTGCGAACAAAAAAAAAACTTCTCGCCTGTGACAAAATGGCGCGCCATGGAATGTGCCACATCCTTGGCAGATAATTTATTAAGTGTCCCTGCGTTGTTCGTGAATGATTTCCAAAAAAGGCGTCTAGTTCCAGCGGAATATCATTATATTGCGTAAAGAATTACGAAAAAAATTGGTCGCATTCATTACATGACAAGTGTTTGTCCGTTACCTATGGTGTCGCAGAAATGTGAAAACCTCGCGCAAACCGTATAGTGGCTTTTCTATTTTAGACGGCTCGCAAAAATGTTACGAGGGTTTATACTTATAGGAGAAAATAAAAAAAAAGGCTCGCAGTTCGCTTTCAATTTGGTGCCACTGTTCACGGATGGCAGTTGTTGAGATAGCGATATAGGGTTAATGCCCATGTATGCGGAATTGAACGTCTCTTCATTCACAGATCCCTAAGAATCTTCCTACCACTCATAGCAGAGCCATGGTGCCGGCGGTCAAACAAGGCGCCACTGCTCTTTATGGCAAGTGCTGCCATCGGTGGGACTTGGTTTGGGTTAGGAGCCCGGTTCCTCTTCCGGAGCAGCTTCTCGCAATGGAGCTACCGCCTATATACCAGGTGTCCCAGCTAAAAGTAACCAAGCTATATAAAATACTGAATGTCCTAGCCGCGTGAGACCAACTGAGGGTTGTTTAAGTCCCGTGACCTAGTCTGCAGTATTTTTTCGTTCTTCAAAGTTAACTAGTTAAGACTAATGAGCAGACTTTCTTATTATTGCCCTGGGGAACAAATTGTGAATGGAAAAATTGTAGATCACTAGTTAACTGCACCGTTTGCACGAAGATACCGCTAACGTAAAGTAGTTTTTTTTCGGCCTTAAACGCTAGCTCACACAATAAAATAAAAGCGTCTACGTGACAATGGTGCCAGTTAAACATCTCAAGGGGCGTCTTAGGAAAAAAATTCATTTTTACTGAAGAGCTCTCCCCGATGACCCTTTGCGTGGTGCACACTGGGGCAGAGATGTGACCCAGCAGCTGGTCACGTGATCGCTTTCTTTTAAGACAAATAAGTAAAGCTGCGTGAATCGTACCTGGATGGAAAGAGCGCTGCTAACGGTTTTTGAGACGGTCTGCAACTTTTACATTGATACTTTTTCCTCAATTCAATAAATAAAAAGCTAGCTAATTAAACTTAACTAATGAACTAACTTTGGAGACGGAAAAATACCGCAGAATATGTCACGCGACTCTAAACAACACTCAGGTGGTCTCACGCGGCTAGGACATTCCATGTTTTTTAAAAGCTTGGTCACTTTTAGCTGGGACACCTGGGATATATATATATATATATATATATATATATATATATATATATATATATATATATATATATATATATATATATATATATATATATATATATATATATATATATATATATATATATATATATATATATATATATATAATACCGCAAGTATGACGTAGAACGTCATCTAACGGCGAGGGCGGAAACTGTGCGAGAGCCCTCTTATACTACCTATGGCATCAAGACTGCCAAAATCGAGAAATCCGTTAATCTATTAGCAGACAAGACAAATGAAGTGAGGGACTCGTTTGACAAACATATTAAGGAAGCCAACAGTCACCGAAATCAAGGTGCATAGGGGAATGTTTCTTTTTTTTATATCTAGTGCCAATCAATTAGTTTTTTTTAAAGAAAATTACTTATAAAGCAGCAGAAAAAACAACCATGCCGCCGTGCTACGTCCGTCCTAGGACGTGCTACGTCCACCGCTATGGACGAGGGTCGCGCTGGTGAACACTCTCAAGGTTCGCTTACACGCAAAACATAAATACCCACGAAAGCAGCAGATTAGACAGTCGTCGCCGTAGCTCAGTTGGTAAGAGCACCGGAAGCGACATTCGGAGGTCGTGGGTTTGGCTACCACCGGCGGCACGTTTGTTTTTTCTGCTGCTTTATAAGTAATTTCCTAAAAAAACTAATTGATTGGCACTAGATATAAAAAAAGCATTCCCCTATGCACCTTGATGTCGGTGACTGTTGGCTTCCTTAATATATATATATATGCACACGCACTTATAAAGTACACTGACACACGCTTAAAAACATATACAAGGTTTTAATGACGTTTCGACTGGCAACCACTCTTCTTCAGAGTGCTAGATTATTATTTCACAGAAATATTTGTATAACATGGCTTCTACAATGCGCCTGGGTCCCCCCCTATATATATATATATATATATATATATATATATATATATATATATATATATATATATATATATATATATATATATATATATATATATATATGAAATGAGGGGCTCGTTTGACAAACACATGAAGGAAGTCATCAGTCCCTCATTTCCTGTACCTTGTGTGCTAATAGCTTAACGAGGGTATCGGTTCTGGCAGTCTTGATGCCATAGGTTGCATGAGAGGGCTCTCGCACAGTTTCCGCCCTCGCCGTTAGATGACGTTCCACGTCACACTAGCGGTATTACAGGACGTGCTACGTCCCACGCTATGGACGAGGGTGGCGCTGGTGAACATTTTCAAGGTTCGCTTACAACCAATAAACATAAATACGGACGAGAGCAGCAGATTGGATAGCCGTCGCCGTAGTTGAGTTGGTAGAGCACCGGACGCGATATTCGGAGGTCGTGGGTTCGGATCCCACCAGCGGCTGGTTGTATTTTCTGCTGCTTTAAAAGTAATTTTCTTTAAGTGTTATGCTCCCACCGATCAGCATATATATATATATATATATATATATATATATATATATATATATATATATATATATATATATATATATATATACACGCTCGCGGTATTACAGGACGTGCTACGTCCGCCGCTATGTTCGAGGGTGGCGCTGGTGAACACTCTCAAGGCTCGCTTACACCCAGTAAACATAAATACCCACGAGAGCAGCAGATTGGACAGCCGTCGCCGTAGCTCAGTTGGTAAGAGCACCGGACGCGATATTCGGAGGTCGTGGGTTCGGATCCCACCGGCGGCATGGTTGTTTTTTCTGCTGCTTTATAAGTAATTTTCTTTACTCAATTTATTAATCTAAGAATTATTATCCTACTGATAAGCATAACACATTATAAAAAAAAATTAACGTTCCCCTATGCACCTTGGTTTCGGTGACTGTTGGCTCCCTTCACAAATATATATATATATATATATATATATATATATATATATATATATATATATATATATATATATATATATATATATATATATATATATATATATATATATATATATATATAAATGTGTGGGGAGGTGGGCAACCTGCCACAAAAACGGCTTTAGACAAACACAGAACAGCTAAATGCGGGGAATGGCCGTTATAAGTACTAACGCACTAGGAAACAGGGATACCGTTGACACTACTTTTTGGTCTCTGAGAGTAAAAGGAACCTTGCATCAGAATTTATAGCCTTTCAAGAAATCAGATCTCGGGTGGTATTTTCAAACAATTCATTTCCTTTTGATCACCGACCATTGGGATCCGCTCCCGTTGATGTAGGGCGTCCGACAAGACGTCAGGCGTGTCGCCACAGCAACACGCCCATGATGCCATTTACTTCCATATACCCGTATCGTAACCTGTGTCGCGCAGGTGGACCCGGTGCCGACGCCCACGAATGATGGAGCAAAACAACAGGTTTGATACGTCTGGCGATGTTTATCGCCTCAAACGAAGTCTCGCCGAAAGGAACGGCCTCGTTCGTGCGACGAATTGGCGCAGCGTGCTCCGTGTGGCTCAGCGTGACTGGATGCGATGGCAGGAGGCTGTCTGGCGGCGGCGAGACAACCTAGAAGGCATCGTCTGTGGTTGACCGTTTACTTTCCTACCTGCTGTTGCTTTCGTGAAATCGACGTCGCGATAAAATTAAGTAAAAAGTGGAATGGATCATTACAGAATATCCCCTGTGCTCATTTTCTAATGTGCGTTACGGAAGAAGATATTCATGACTCCAGTGGTAAGCGTTGCATAGAATGATCCTAATATGTAAGGCTTCTCAAAGGTCTCCCGGCGTCGCATTCCATACACTGTCCAGTTTAAAATGGCCGTTTCCCGTCCGTCTGGTCCTCTATCATTCGTCACTCAGATGTACCCACGGCGTTTAAGCGTCTGCGAAAAGCGACCCGGCCATTGGGTAAAATGTGACCGAACTGCATCTTTGGCTGCGTGTCCCAGCCAATGGCAGCCAGTGGTCAAGTACGGTCGCCTGCTGTTGACAGAGCACTGGGATGCACCTCACAATTGGCTGCATATCGCAGTCAATGCCAGCCAATGGAAAGGTCCGGTCGCTATAGCCACCCAATAACCGGGTCGCTAGCCTTTGGGACATCTTAGTGACCGATGACACAGAGCCAGGCTGCCGCTAAATGGCCATTTTAAAATGGAAAGCTAACAGAATACGGCCCCGGATAGTTACATAAAACTGCATCACGCTAGAGCGTATGGGGCCGTGACCTAGAGTAGCCGATGTCGACACTGCCGTCGGCGGGACGTAATAATCCGGATTAGTGCAGAAGGTCCTGTTACAAGAGGCTCCCATAGATGGCGCCAACCACACCAGAGGCGCACGGGTTGCTTCTCATACACGCTACGGCTACGCCACGCAGTCACATTCGTGCGGCTTGGTTAAAGAGGAGCTTTATATACAAGTCGTTTGGTCTTTCACATGACGATTGTGATTGTGAAAGAAGAGACAGTGTCCTTGTCTGCGTGGGCAAGCGGGACCGCTGTCACGCCATACCCTTAAAGGCAGAGATTAAGTGTCCCCCCAACTTTTCCATAGAGTAAACTTATTTTTCATTCGGGCATGACAAATTTCTTTAGAGAAACGACGGTTGTTAAAAATCTCCTGTGCATTGGCATGGTGTGATTAGGCTGCATCAGTGTTTCCTCAACAGAAAGCCTGAGCACACACAAGGCTGAATACGCGTTTAGAGTACCGACATGGGGCCTAGAAATATCGCGATCGCGTGCTCAAAATTTTCGACTTCCTTATGTCCTTTCATCTTGGTGTGTTTTTCTCTTAGTATTTATTGTTCAGGCTTTTTGTTGTAAGACCGTTCTTCCGCCTGATTAATTTAGTTATACGAAATGTGGCATCTTTTGAAGATAACTGGTGGCGACTGCAACTTGCCATCAATCAATTCATGCCACCATAGCTAAGATGGGATAGTGCAAGGCTACTGACTTTAACTTTCGAACTACCAGAGCTTTGAAAGGCTGCAATGACCCTTGTTCACTTGCCAACATAGGTGAGGTCTACAGCATCTTCTTCCTACCGGCTACTTGATGCCAATGGAGCCACTGGATCCTGGCGTGAGGCATGCATTTCAAGATGGATCTCGATTACAATATCAGCCTGGTCTGATACTCTTTACTGTAACTGCGACAATATTATCATTAATCAGAAAGAAGTGTCGAGCCCAATTAATGCTCAGGTACGGGCAAAAGTAAAAGTAGCTCGCTATTGCCTTCTAACATTTATCACGCCTTGCCTGGTCCAAATTACCTCCTGTGGAATGTGCGTGTTGGCAGTGGACGCTAGTGACCGTTCTCATGCACTAACAACGTTTCTTGATTTCCGGCAGGGAAGGCGTGATTTCAATTACAAAGGAATAGTTTGCTCTGTTTACTTACGTCAGCACCTGTACATAAAAAAATCAAAGAAGAGCATTCGTTGGCTACAGGTTAGCACTTTCTCTTCTCAGCTGGCAGGGGACGCCCTATTCAGTCTGTACTTAGCTAAGCACGCATCGTTGGTTCAGTATTCCAGAAGACGCACCACCTTATTCATGAGGATCCAGAGCGCACACAATTGAGGGGACACAATACGAGTGGTAAACTTTCACTGAATGAACGTTATTTGGCGCTGACAGCCTTGTAAAGGTCCCGTAAGGTACAGATATCGCATACTAAGAATGATTATCTTGTCAAATCCATGATGTGTCAAGGGAAAAGATCAAAAAACCACAATAAGGCTCGTGTTGTGTCCCCTCAATTCTGTGAGCTGTGGATCCTCATGTTTACTACCCACTAGCCCGAACCTTCACCCTTCTAAGTTACACCTCATTCATATTGCTTAATTGCATCCCCGGAGGCAAACAAATGAAATGTCCTTAAGAGATACCAGAATCTAGGGAACATTTATTTACAAGGCTAAGCGTCAAATCATTTTTTAATACATTTTTGCCCGGTGCTGTATCGATGAGGCACGGCCGTATAAGGAGCCTGCCAGAGCGTCCAAGGGAACTAGTGAAACCGATACAAGGGGTGTCTGAAACACGATTTAGAGGTCGCGAAACCGAAGTCTGGACGAAAACAAAAGGAAATAAAATGACTTCTCCCTGAGCGAGAAGCCACTTGCGCCATGCAAGAGAGAGGAGAGCATACGACATTCGCTGGCGTGGGCGCGCTGGGGTATAAAAGCGCGAGTCCTTTCTCGGCAGTAACTACTTTTTTATTCTACTATCTGATCACGCCCTTTCTAACTCGGCGCGTCAGGAGCGGAGCGGCGGCCTAATGCGGTGGTGCATGGAAGCGATCGGAATCAAGAAGTTTCTTCTTTTTTCGGGGTTCTTTCTTTTTCGTCTGATTTGACGCCGCCTTCATGTTTCTTTGCGCGTTTCTATCTCTTTTCTCGTCGCCTTCCTAGGTCACGCGTTCGCAATCGGTTTCGCCTCGTGCCGGCTGCTCGACCCGTTCTGGGTCGTCCCAGATTACCGCTGCCGCACGCAGAAGCCCCGTAAGAGCAGCACGGGACACAACACGCGACAGGCAGCAACCGCATACGGCGCAGCAGCCTCCGTTGCTCCTACCGTGGTTCCCAGTGCGGCCGCTGGATGGCGCGAGGTATCTCGCAACGATCAAGTGCTCTAACAATCAACGTCGTCATCACTCATGTCGTCATCAATCACATTTCGCCGCCGCGGTGGCTCAGTTGTTATGGCGCTCGGCTGCTGACCAGAAAGACGCGTGTTCGATCCCGGTCGCGGCGGTCGAATTTCGATGGAGGCGAAATGCTAGAGGACCGCGTACTCTGCGAAGTCAGTGCACTTAATGTGCCCCAGGTGGTTGAATTTTTCTGAGCCCATCACTACAGCGTCCATCATAGCCTTAGTCTCTTTTGGATGTTAAACACCCATAAACCAAAAACCTAACCAATCACATTTCTTCCAGTGCAGGACGGACGCCTATCTTATCGGTCTCCAATTATGCCCGTTGTCCGCCAGATACTGCCATCATATTTTGATCAACAGAATCAGAATCAGAATCAGTCTTTGTTTGTTAATAAATTTCATGAGTATAGCATATCATGCAGAAGGAGGCCCCGAAGTCAAAGACTGTAATGGGGCCTCCAGACAAATAGTATCTAATGTCCCCGCTACGAACCTTGGCTGCACCCTAACATACCTTCGCTTATCCAGCCTCTGCATTCAATGCCGGGCCCAATTTCCTGTCCTACACTTCATTTCTTCCTCTATCACGCATGTAATAGCCTCACGAGATGTAAAAGAAACTTCAAGGACAAAGATAGCAGTACCTGTAGCAGAACGCTTGCATGCCGAATTAACCGCACAATTAAAGACACAGTCAGCACAAACCTATTCGTACTTGAAATGTGCCCGTTGGTCACATGTGCTCACCAGATATATTTCTTAACAAACTGCGCCTTATATTTAATTCGGCCTTCTTGTCCAGGCAAGCCACCCCTTCAAAATGTTAGGGGCACACTTAACCTCCGCCTTTAAAGGTAAGAGGAGACAGCGGTTCCTCCGGCCCACGCACACCGCTTCTGCTTTCACTGTCACACTCGTTATGCGAAATGCTGCAAGACATACATATACATCCCCGCTTCAACCAACCCGTACTAACGCGCCTTCGTAGAGTAACGGTAGCGTGTCCTACTCACAACCGCCTGACCAGGATTATCCTTGTGGTTTTTACCACGCAGTATTGGGCGAGTTGGCCTGGAATTTTTTTTTTATTGAAAGGCCTCCAAGAACTAACGGCAGAGAGACAACAACACAGGTGACACAAACGAAGGCGCATTTACAAATCATTGTTTACTTCTTGTTTCACAGAATAAGTAACTGCAGCCTAGCGATAAACACCCAAATAATCTCTGCCGTCGTTCACAACACGCTAAAAATAAGGACACACTAGAAACACAATTCTCCGTTTGCGCACAGCACCCAAGTTATGACAGCTCGGCCGTAAAAGGCACTGAGGGATCGCTAACGAAGGGATCACTTGCTTAGCGGGGAACGCTGCAGACTCCTTACAACATACCATAACAAAAACTCCGGCGCTGAAACACTGTAGAAACGTAAACCGCAGCACCCCCCACTCCAGTCTTTAGTCCCTTCAGAATCCTTAGTCTTGGCTGAGCGCAGGATGTAATTTCTGCCGGTGCTCCAGAGCCGTGACGGGTAGGCCTGTACTATCGACTGTGTCTTAGAAAGGTGGCAGGCGGACATCCTGAATTAAAAACATTCCTAATACTGCGCAGGCAAGTGCGGGAGCGTTGGCTTGTAATTCCCAACGACGTCAACACTATTCATTCTAAAGGAAGCCCCTCATGCGGTAGATTCAAAAGCTCAGTGCAAAGCAGGAGCCCGCACAATGCCTCACGTTCGCGGATTTCAATGGCGCAAGTCTTTACAGTGGAACTGCTTTGACACCGGTCGGCCGCACGAAATGAGGAAAGAAACGATGAAAAAGGCGGCTGCCGAGTAAAACGCCGTGAATACGCGATTCACAGTAATACGGCAGCTAGCATGCAGAGCCACGCGTCTTCGATTAGAATGCTCGCTGTTCGCGCGCGCGTGCTGTTGTCACAGTTGCGCAAGCGATGAGGCGTGGAACTTGCAGAGGCCGCCGCATCCGGTAGCTAGGAGGTCCCCGGGAGATGGTTCCCCACGCGGCCAAGCAAGTACTCGCCCATGCCCGTTCATCAGTGAAGCATATAATTGGGAAGCGAAGCTGCTGCGTACTAAGGCTAGCCAAAAGGTGCCTTGAAACACCTCTTTGGAGACCATAAGAGAAGCCTACCAGTCGATGGAGAGTCTCAACAGCGATGTTGTCCAAAAAGGTGACATGACGCTGTAGTGAGATTCTCTGCCGCAGAAGACAATGTGAGAGATAATTCTTGACAACGCCTATCACCCAGTTGGTCAGGCTGCTTCCAACTATGGCTGTCCGGCCTACAACAGTTCTGTGCTGTCTTACATCCACGTGTACGCCCTGGAGTCACTGACGCAAAAAGGGGAACCGCCGACTGAAGTGGGGAGTGGAGTATTGCATAAATGCGTTTTTATCAAAGTAAAAGTCTTGCAAGAGTTTAGACAGTTGATATAAATTATTTTACTTAGCTCTTGTGCTTCACGCTTTACTTAGCGCTTGTCCTACGTCGTTCTACTACTGTGTGTGTTTTTCAGTGCTACTGTTTTCCTTTCTGGATCGAAATGAACCATCTAGCCCAAATAGAAGTTCTTTTAAATTAATTTACTTGGTCGCTGTTCTTTATTTCGAATGGTCTTGCCGGTTCAGAGCGGAATTGTGACCGCAGGAGCGACGCCTCACGTTTTAAGACCGTGACTATGACAACAGTGTGTTCTGAGCTAGCAGGTACGGGATGGCTGCAGGTGACTGTGGGCGCTGACGTCACACAGAGAGTTGCTTCACAGTGACACAACAAGAACAGCAAAACCATTCTATGAAAATACAGAATCAGTAGGTTTTAATCTTGTGGTATTGATTATTCGCGCTACATCTGTGTAGTGCGATGTTTTACAAAAATACATAGTGCGGAAGGACAGGACAAAAATACGAAATACAGGAGTGGTGCTAACTGTCACCAGACAGTCAATAATAATAATAATAATAATAATAATAATAATAATAATAATAATAATAATAATAATAATAACAATAATAATAATAATAATAATAATAATAATAATAATAATAATAATAATAATAATAATAATAATATTAATAATAATAATAATAATAATAATAATAATATTAATAATAATAATAATAATAATAATAATAATTTGTTTTTGGGGGAAAGGAAATGACGCAGTATCTGTCTCATATATCGTTGGACACCTGAACCGCGCCGCAAGGGAAGGGATAAAGGAGGGAGTGAAAGAAGAAAGGAAGGAAGAGGTGCCGTAGTGGAGGGCTCCGGAATAATTTCGACCACCTGGGGATCTTTACCGTGCACTGACATCGCACAGCACACGGGCGCCTTAGCGTTTTTCCTCCATAAAAACGCAGCCGCCGCGGTCGGGTTCGAACCCGGGAACTCCGGATCAGTAGTCGAGCGCCCTAACCACTGAGCCACCGCGGCGGGGGGACAGTCAAATTCCAAGGTTACATTCGACGTTAAATGCCTCCCACTGTCTTTTCTTCGTCCTGTCCTTCCGGGTAATGGCTTTTTGTAAAATGGACATACCAACAAGCCCAAACCCGCCGCGGTGGCTCAGTGGTTAGGGCGCTCGACTACCGATCCGGAGTTCCCGGGTTCGAACCCGACCGCGGCGGCTGCGTTTTTATGGAGGAAAAACGCCAAGGCGCCCGTGTGCTGTGCGATGTCAGTGCACGTTAAAGATCCCCAGGTGGTCGAAATTATTCCGGAGCCCTCCACTACGGTACCCCTTTCTTCCTTTCGTCTTTCACTCCCTCCCTTATCCCTTCCCTTACGGCGCGGTTCAGGTGTCCAACGATATATGAGACAGATACTGCGCCATTTTCTTTCCCCCAAAAACCAACTATTATTATTATTAACAAGCCCAAAGTTCCACCTTGTTAAGATGAAAGTAAGTGCTGATGTCACTTGGAGCATTTAATAATTATAAGTAGTGGTGTATAGTTTGGGTGGGAGAGGTAAAGAGTTTAGAGAAGGCGTGCTTAGCATGACGCACTGCCTCGCACTGTCTTCTCGCTCATCCATCATTGAACAGAAGGGTTGAAATGCGGGCCAGTTGGTTCATAGTAACTTGAAAAACACCAGTCACAAAAGTCAATGGACAAGAGAAGGAATGTACACGCCACAACGACTGGACTGTCAACTGAGGTTTATTAGACAAAAACATAGTCCCAACAAGGCCAGCAGAGCATGCGCAACAGCCGTATCACAACTCACAGCGCATAGGACACACAAGATACACCTCTACCGTGACCGGCCTAAAAAAGCAAATTCCTTTTCGAGTAAGCTCACCGAAGTTGTGCTAATGCAATCTTGGCCTGACAAACTGATATGGTAAGCCTCCAAGAGGCAGGGTTAAGCAAGAGCGAGAAATCTTGGAGGCTTACCATATCAGTTTGTCAGGCCAATATTGCATTAGCACAAATTCGGTGCGCTTACACGAAAAGGAATTTGCTTTTTTTAAGCCGGTCACGGTAGAGGTGTATCTTGTGTGCCCTATGCGCTGTGAGTTGTGATACGGCTGTTTCGCATGCTCTGCTGGCCTTGCTGGGACTATGTTTTTGTCTAATAAATCTCAGTTGACAGTCCAGTCGTTGTGGCGTGTACACTCCTCTTGTCCATTGTCTTTTGTGAGTGTTTTTTTCAAGTCATCATCGAACACCTTTCGCATAACGTGTGCCGTGTTACCTTTATCGTTAACGGAATACCCTGAACCTGCCCACTGGCAGTGCGCTCGCGCTGATTGGTCCAGATACGGCAGGCGTAGGTGGAGCTGCCAGGTACATGGCGCCATCTGGTGCCCTCAAGGCGACTTGTGTATGCGCACTGGCGGCGCGTGGTCTTCCGGTACCCCGGTAATGGTAATACAGTACACGGTATTGCTAAAGATGTCGGGTGTAACACGCGCATTTACGGAAACGAGAATAGCAGAGAACCAATCAGCCTGGTTCCTTGCACAAGTTCCATTTGTCTTTGTGACGTAATTAGCAGCGAAAGTGTTTCGACCAATTGGGGTGGCAAGCAGCACTTGTTTCCTGTCTACTTCTCCCCCTTTCTTCCACACACTTTCTAGTTTCTTCGAAAAGGATGAAACCCCCAACCGGAATTCGTGGCCTTAAAAGCTATCACTGTAAAACTTTCTGAGCGTTTCAGTTGTGAGCGCAGGGCACAGCGTAGCGGTGTAAGTTGGATAGGTACATCGTAATCACCACTCTAACCACGTCCTCTGCCGGACAAAGTACTCTGTCATATCATTCCGAGAAACCCTGCTTTGCGCCAGATTCGCTCTCCTTATCCTCGCAAAGTTGCCAATCTCCTCCGCTAACCTCACTCTAACAAGCCCTGCTACGCTTGCCTTCTCTAGGAATCCACCCTGTTACCCTAATGCCCAGTCGGTTATCTTTTCTTCACATTGCGTGCCCTGCTCATACCAATTTATTCTTCTCGATTTCAACTAGGATAACGTTAACTAGCGTTTGTTAAATGACACATTGTGCTTTCGTTCTGCCTCCTTGGATGACGCGTATCATTTGGATTTCTAAGGCTCGCTGCGCTTCCTTCGACTTGATGTCAAACCTTTTGTCAGCCTCCATGTTTCCGCTTCACAGGTGAGTACTGGTAACATACAATCGTTGTGTATTTTATTCTTGAGGTATATTGGCTGAGGTATTCACAGTAATTGCAGTAGTTGGACCATGTAAGAGGGATGCAGCCTGCCGCGATGCGTACGTTGTCGTGGAAAACGCATTGCGATGCTGCACCTCTGATTACCGTTGTCAGCTCGTCCAGGGCCTCGTGTAAGTATCTGTAATGACGCGTTTGATTAACTTTTTAATTTCCGGCTCATCTATTATGACGCAGGTTGTGAAAATGAGAATAATTTTCTCTTCTATTTGCACAAGTACATGATTTGGTTGATTTTTATCAAAGTTTTTTTTTTCATCTTTTCATTAAAGCGAGGTGGAAATCTCAGCTGGCAGAAACGTAGGAGGACTGTTCAGAAAAGCATTCATTGCGAAGCCAACCGTAGCGGCAGAGCAGGCTAAACTTTTCACTGCCACAATGCATGTGAGGAAGCTGTTTCCAGTTTTGTTCTGTATTTACAGTACACACCTCCGCATATTCGGAGAGTTGTATCGTCCTTAGGTATTAAAAAATTATGAAATTTAGACAATTTTAATTACGCTGCATAAATTTATTTCTTAACAAACCTTACAGGTTTTTTTATTTCTGCAATGAACGCAGCGTTACTGAGGAAATCTTATAAGTTCAGAAGTTTTAAGCGACGTTTTCAAAGTCTGGGTATTAGAGAGTTAGGCAGCGGCCCCCGACAGCTAGGGCTCATGGCAGTAAAAGCAAACGTATTTTAGAATAACAGCGCGGCAAGGAATGCAGCCAGGTGCCCTTAGGTAAAGTGGAAAATTGGAAGCACGTACTTCACCTGATTTCAAAATCGTGATAAATATTGCTTTTATTTCGAACAATAAGCACCGAGGAAGGAGGTGAGTGAACAAGAAGGTGTACGTTTTATTAGACCAGCGCTCACACGTGAGTCCCGCCTGCCTCAATCAGGCTTCGCCAGTGTGTTTCTTTCAAAACGTTCCTCCGCACCTTTCCCGACGTGTGTCCACACATTTCGATGCACATAATGCAGTAGGCTGTGCCGCTACATTTTTACACTTTGAAGCTCGCTTTCCCCGGCTCTGCTCTCCCAGTGTGCGCTGCACCGCCATTCGCACATTTTGTCAATCCGGAAGTCCCCGGATGGACGTGGATGACAGTAGACCGCAATCATGGATAACAAGAACACTGACAGGTTAGTTACGATATTATAGGTAATGCGTTATTGAAGCTAGACTATTCTAAGTGACTTCTAGCACGGAATGAGCAATTTTTGTTATTTTTAATGGTAATTTAGGTAATAAAGACAATCGTTCGGACATTGCATTTTCTCGTTCATGCGGCAGATTTCGCAGCTGGATCTACACGGTGCCAACGCAGAGCTCCTGCGTGGGTGGCGTGTGTCACTGCAGCTATAGGGCAAACTCACCTGCCCCATGGCCCTGGTAGGCGGGTATTGACGACGCCGAGGAGAGCACCGTCTTATTTACTCATAGTGATGACGCCATGAATTTTCAGACCCAGAGCTAGGCGCCGAGAGGTCAAGCGACTGATGACGTCAAGAGTTTGGGATTCAGTCAGTAGCTTTGTATGAGTAACGGTAGCGTAGTCTTGTGATCGGTTATAACCCCGATGCAGAACCGAGTGTGGAAGTAACCGTCAATAGCTGCGGAGGAAAAAGACACCCGGATATTTAAAAGCGCAAATCGCACGCATGACCGCGTATATCGTGCGCTTCGTGCGTAAGGGCGAGTGTATTAGGTGGCTGGGTTATCGCCTCCAGGCCCGCTTGGAGCGAATGAAGGTGAGGTGTTGCACAAATACAAAATCTTTTCTTTCTTTCTTTCTTTCTCTTTCTTTCTTTCTTTCTTTCTTTCTTTCTTTCTTTCTTTCTTTCTTTCTTTCTTTCTTTCTTTCTTTCTTTCTTTCTTCATTTCTTTGTTTGTTTGTTTTTTCTTTGTTTCTTCCTTTCTTTCCTTCTTCGTTTCTTTATTTCTTTGTTTGTTTCTTTGTTCCTTCCTTTGTTTCTTTTTCTTTGTTTCTTCCTTTCTTTCCTTCTTTCTTTCTTTCTTGCCTTCTTTCTTCCTTTCTTTCTTTCTATCTTTCTTTCTTTCTTTCTTTCTTCCTTTCTTTCTGTTTCCTTCCTTCTCTCTTTGTTTGTCTCTTTCTTTGTTTCTTTAGTGGTTTCTTTTCTTCTTCCTTTTATTTCTTTCTTCCTTTAGTTCTCTTTTTCCCTTTCTTTCTTTCTTCTTTTAGCAATTTTTTTCTGTGTTGATGTATTTACTTATTGGAGACAATTAAGTGTAATTGCCTCAGGATGCACAAGAAAAGGTCCGAGAAGAGCCTGACGCGGCTATGCCAGCCTGACATCACTCGCTGCAAACGTAATCTCTAACGTATGGGTTCACATCATTCAGATGCAATATTTACATGAAGATAAAGCCAGCTGCAATAATAAATTCCTTTTTATAAAGTCTAAATTTCGGGAGGGTAGGCAAGAGAGCAATGGTGGAATATGTCGGCAAAAAAGGCTATTTCACAAATATCACAATTTTACAGTCAATCATACATCCTGTATTAAATGAACAAAAATAAAATAAAAACCTGTGCACCAGACTGACATCGAATTGTAGGCTCGGCCAGTAATTGGTAAGCTTGAAACTCGGAAAGAGACGCTGGCTTTACTGGATGCTGACATTCTGTAAGGGTGATTCTTTTTTGAAGGAGACATTATATCTTGTGGTATTAGTCCAGTAGTTCTGGTATTAGTGATGCAAGTCTATGTAAGCCATAATTTGCACGGGATCGGGACTTATCTATTAGATTTTGCCGTAGTTCGTATAAAGTCTCCGCAACGGAATATTTGTCCTAAAACTGCGTTTTGCTTATTCAGGATTCGCGTGCTGTTTGCAGTGAGCCTTTTTGTTTAAATAACTTTAGCTGCAGTAAGCTTTGAGAGGTGAAATATAGGAAAATTATTTCCTTAAAATGAACGTTACCTATTGACACTAGTGCTGGCTTTTGCAAAGCGAGCAGTGTTTTTGGTTTGTCTCGGTTGTTGCTCACCGCACCAGAGAAGAGCATCTGAAACGTGAATGTACAGGGGCATAGTAAATTTGTAGCTTAGCTTGGAAGAGCGGGTAAACGTCTACGGGAGACACCCTAGAAGTGCAACAATAAGAATCCTAATCCGTCAAGGAATGCCGTAGTGTGTTTCATGTATTCATGTAATAATGCGTAGCGCCGCTTACCCTGCGAGCTATTACTGCACCCATTTGTCAGCTAACAACCTTGCTCGTTCTTGGAAAGAGCGCGTTGGTTTATAAATCTTCAGAACAGCGCTTCGCAGTCTTGGTTACTCGATTCACGGCGTCTACAGCGAAGAGGAGTGTGGGCGCCACACAGGCTCCGGCGGCACAGAAACGGAAAGGCGCACACGGGCGACCTTCACCAGAGAAGCCATGAATGCCGCCCGAGCGAGACAACAATCTCCTTCTACAGGCTCCAAGTTGGACCGCGGAAACAGTACATGTAAAATACCACGCTGGATCGTGATTCACTTAAAGTGTTCGGATCCGATACCGAAGCGGATAAGAGGCTTCGTTATGTATATGGGACCGACTTTCAGTGAACGCGTCAGCGATGGCGCTTTCCAAGAGACCTTGCAGAAATGCAGCCCGTACTGCGACACCCTATATAACTTCATTCTTTTTCGCGGCGCATCTCTTATCGTGACCTTCGGTATGACCGCATTCTTCGGCGCCCTGGCCTGCTTTTCCTGTTGGTAAGAAAGATTACACACTCGTGAATTGGCTTGTATGATATGCACTGGCACATCTTGTGCACAACACAATCCGAAACGCTGATTCACATTCACCCCACTTTGTACCTTGTTCCAAGAGATCAGCGATCGCCTTTGCGAATTTGTACAACAAAGATAAGCTACTTGAATAACGGTAGCGCTGGAGATGTATAACATTAGTCCGGCCTTTATCCACAGGTGGACAGCTTACCAAGAGACGAAGTAAGAAAAACGTACAATAAACAGTTTATTAAAAAAAAACAACGTCGACATTGGACAGGAAGAGTTTGTCTGTGCAAGGCTGCAGATGATATCCGCGAAGGTCCATGCGGCAGAAACTTTAAGCGTGGGCTGCGTTGCACGAAGAGAAAACGGACTCGGTAGCCAACCATGGCCGAGATTCAATGGGAATGCAAAAGCCAGATTCTAAGGGGCGGAAAAGAAGAGCACAAGTGCCTACGGAAAACGAATGGTGTTCCGGAGATACGGGCTACCAAGGACGACCAGTGTACTGCTTCAACGTTCCTCGCCCCGTGTCGTTGTCACAACGGAAATCTAAGCTTTGCCTCGCAACTTGCCCGCAGTGAAGTGGAAAGTGTAACGAGCACCAGGCAGCGGCTGCAACTTGTGTGCTTTTCTCGAATGCTCGATTTAGCCAATAACGACGGGCTAAAGGATGCGGCCTCGCGTTCGTACACACCTAACTCAACTGCGAGCACGCTGTTGGACGAAGCTATGGCGGCAAAGCCAAGATGCGAAGATAAAAAAAAGGACATTGCTGTTCCTGTCGCTGCAAAGCTTTCTACTAGTAGACGTGTTTGAAGACCGACTCGGGAGGGGTGGAATCGAGTGAGAGAGCGAGTGAGCTTTAGGCGCAGTGCAAATCTTGGACTGAGCGAATGTGTCTTTGGAAGTACCGTGGTGATTCTGGAGAAGAACTTTATCTGCGTCTTCCTTGATGTCGCCGCAACTTTTTTCATTTGATGCATTTAATCGCTTCGGTAATGGAGATACGATAAAGTGAGCAACTTAGTTCCCAATATTAAATAAATGAACACAACCTAACGGAATGCCTGTATGCCTTGGCGTACTCCAAAACAGTCACGCTCAGCACGCTTACTTTTTTATGCTATTTTATATGTTGAGAAGTGTAGTTGAACTGCACAAATGAGGTATGAGGCCTGCGCGGTGACTCAGTGGTTGTGGTGCTCAGCTGCTGTCCTGAAAGACGCGGGTTCGATCGCGTCAGCGGCGCTCGAATTTCGACGGAGGCGAAATTCTAGAGGCCCGTGTACTGTGCGTTGTCAGTGCACGTTAAAAAACCCCAGGTGGTCGAAATTTCCGGAGCCCTGTACTACGGTGTCCCTCATAGCCTGAGTCGCTTTGGGACGTTAAACCCACTCAAAACGAAATCAAATGAGCTATTAGCCTTATTTAGTAAATAGTGAAAAAAAAGCGGCAAAAATTTGCGATTTATCGGCTCCTTATGTTTATGCATATTCTGAAAGAAACAATATATAATTATTTGTTACCGCCTTTGTAGCGCACCGTGTAAATATGAAAGCACCAATTGAAGAGGAACACAGCAACACGTTACGATATTGAAAACCTCCAAGGTTGCTTGTTGTCTAGAGCCCTCCGGCGATGTCAGGCAATGCACGAGGAAGAATAGAAACGCCTTCCAAAAATAATTGATCACTCAGTCTTGCGTAAAGCTCCCAGGGAGCTGGCTGCTACCGGAACTTTGGGCGCTTCCCCAAAATATTTGACCAACACTTTTCCCACCTTGATTTATTGATCAATTACCTTATCATTGATCAACTCTCTCATTACAAATCTACTCCACCTTGGGGCATTCACCTAAAACATTTTACCAACACCATTCCCACTTCGAGTTATTGATCAATCCGCTCTCGCCCCACCATGAGCTTGCCGTCCCGGTTAGCTCTGTTGGTAAAGCGACTGCTCCGGTGAAGCGGTGGTCCCGGGTTCGAACCCCGAACGAGGACGAATTTTTCTTTAACTACTAAGTTTCTGAGGAAGCTGTATAGCTTTCCTCTGTAGACGTATGGCTGCGCTTGGGTGGATGCCAAGGAGTAATTACTCCCTTATTACAAATCTACTCCGCCTTGGGGGATTCCCGTGAACATTTGACGAACAAAAATCTCTGGGCTTACTCGCACGAAAACACTGTGTTTACAGAGAACCGACTCTGTTTACTGCAAACTAGGCAGCTTTACAGTTATGGTTTGCAATACAGTCTGTATTCGCCATCCCTTTTAATTTCCTGCCTTCGCAACTCTTTCTATTTGAGTGCCACTTCAGTTATTACTTCGCTTTCTTCAGGCCGAATGGGCAAGCGAGTTGGTTTGATATGCAGTACATGAACAAGATTTTTTAGACGTGGATGTTTTTCAGACCTCGTTAGACTCTACGATATTTATGAACCTGTTTAACAAATAACGATTCTTGTTCGACGAAAAGACGCAGCACTAAGGTCCCAAGAAATTTTGCACTGTTGCTGGCCGACATTCTCTCGTTTTCTCCGTTGTTCTTGGGTGGGAATTTTTAGGGACGCCAGGGGCCAAATTACGCAACTGTGACAAATTCTGTCGCAAGTTATTGACAGTGACGTCAAAATGACGACACGATGAGACGTCACGACGTGACGCAACGAGGATTCAGCCAATTAGAGTAGTGCGGTGCCCTGAGAGCATTCGAGGACCCGTCTGCTAATTTTTTGTAAAAAGAAATAAGGAATAAGCAACGATGAAAATAACTAATATTTTTTTGCCATAAAATTGTGTTTAAAGTCCGAAAATATTAAACAAAACAAAAACTGCTCAAAGTTGTGCTTTAAATTGGCTGGTGGGTAACTTTTGCTGCCGCGGGGATGCGCTAACGGCGGTAAAACGTCAAGCCGCTTAGCACGAAAGCAGCCGATTCTACGCCGTGTTTATTGTTTGTAACGCGGTGTCTGAAGTCAAGCTACTGTGCGGTTGACCGAATTGCGCAGAAAAGTTTGAACGAATGCAGTGAAGGCTGCGTGCCTATAATATTCCGAGCGAACTTGCAAGAAGTACTTGGTACGAAATCGACGAAGACAACTTGTTGAAGTCTGTGTTGTTCGGCTCCTTCAATCGATGACAAAAATGTCAAAAGGTGAGGTGTTGCAGAATGTGATGTGTGGTTGTCTGTTTCTTTCCCCTTGGGAAACAGAAGACGACCACGAAGTGCGATTCGCTGGTAAAAACAAAGTGCTTTGCCAGCATAAGCGTGTCCTTATTTATATGTAGCTGTGTGTCACAGAGGTTGCGACGGCACGCACGCCTTCTGCGCACTAACTTTACAAATTGCCTCAAACACCCGCTGTACGCATTTGCTCACCGTCGGTTGTGCGATGTCGACGTGCGCCTCGCTACCAACGGCAGCCTGAAAGCCGCCCGTGGCAAAGAACCGCTGTGCACAGAGCACCTGCCGCCGCACCGACAGTGCGCTCGTACGCAAACTTCCCAGTTCATCGGCGAGTTCGTCGCGCAGCCACTTCACAGTCTGCTTCTCCAGTCGAAAAAGGCGCCGTAACAGCTCGTCCGGCAAGCAAACGCGTCTTTGTGCGCCCTCCTTCGCCGTTGCTCGCGCCAGCGCAGCCGCCTGAGTCGTGTCGCAGCGTACACCGCCGCCATTTTCTGTCACAAAGGCAACGATCAAATTGACAACCTCAAAACTGTGACAAAAAACTGTCAAATAGCGGCTGCATAATTAGGTGTGCAACGTCATCACTTCTGCTACATCCGTGACATCATCTGCAGCCACCCATGACGCAAAAAAGCAATATGGCCGCCGGCCACGACCGACCAATAGCAGCGAGGCTTATTGACACCTTTGTGACAAGTTTTTGACAATTTTCCTTATTGACAGTTACGTAATCTGGCCCCAGAACGCTTCGCGGCACCGGTGGTGCTTGGTGTTGTCCAAGGACTATTTCGTATCCTTCCCGGCAGTCGGGAGTCAGGGTTTTCTTTTTGCATATTCGGATCATTCAGGAGAGCTATAAAAGAGTACCAGAGATTTCAAAAAAGCACTAACACCATTATAGGTAAATTGTGCTTTCCAGTGTGCCATTATGTCAAGTTTTGCATCCTATATATTCAAGTGCTACAATTATTTCCTTTCCGACCACATTGTCGTTCGTCAAGGCTCACTTCAGAAAATTTCTCCTGTGCTTGGACCAAACTAATTTCTTGAGTCCTGAAGAAATTCTGGTTATCATGTGTGGGGTCACATCTACTAAATATTTTTTAATCTGATTAAACATTTAAGAGTTAAATCGCACTGGGCAACAGAATATCCATTTTTCCTCACTCTCTCTTGAGTAGCAGCTTGGAATCGACTGTGAACTTAGACACCTGCAGGACAGAAACAGAAGACTGAGTAGCGGTCTCGCTCTCTATGTACGTACCTACATATGGCCTTTTTGCTTCAGTAATTCAAAATGCAAAAAGAAAAATGGAAAGAGCACCTTGGTAAGAAATCCTGCAAGGGGGTAGCGCAGTGACTAAATCTCGCGTGGATAGTTTTTGTGTGCATTGTATAATTGTGTGCATTGTGTAGTATAAATACAGTAGCGGTAGATTAGCGGCAAATAAGGTGGGGATAAAGGGTAAGAAGGAGGTAGCGGGAGGGTTGTAGTTCTTTGACAGTTTATGTTCTCTGTTTATGGTTCATAGCCCGCCCATGCTTCAGGTTGTAATCTCTCGGCCAAGGGGACGAGTTGCTAGGGGACGTTTCGGCAGCAAGGGCATAGCCCGTTCGTTTCTTTATATTGCCTGGGGAAGGAGTGCAGATGAGCGTAGGGTGAATGAGGTGTTTAGCGGGGCATGGATATGTCCCGGGGCCGGGCGTATCCACTTTAGAGGAAACGAGGTCATCACGAGAAACCATTTGACTCATTCAAAACGTCAGTAGTCATAGAGGCATTATGGAATTAGGGTGTAGGAGAGCCTTATGTAAAAGTGGAAGGTCTCTGTAACGACTGCACAGCCATCAGATTCCTCCATGAAGACAGCTTCCGATAAGGAAGGGTGTCAGGCATGGAGACACGTTCTCACTACCGCTTTTCACCCGGTGTTTACAGGTGGTATCCAGAGACCTGCAATGGCAACAGTTGGGGACCCGCCGCGATGGCTCAGTGGTTAGGGCGCTCGACTACTGATCCGGAGTTCCCGGGTTCGAACCCGACCGCGGCGGCTGCGTTTTTATGGAGGAAAAACGCTAAGGCGCCCGTGTGCGGTGCGATATCAGTGCACGTTAAAGATCCCCAGGTGGTCGAATTTATTCCGGAGCCCTCCACTATACGGCACCTCTCTCTTCCTTTCTTCTTTCACTCCCTCCTTTATCCCTTCCCTTACGGCGCGGTTCAGGTGTCCAACGATATATGAGACAGATATTGCGCCATTTCCTTTCCCTAAAAACCAATTATTATTACCAGTTGGGGAAAAGTGTTAGTAAAGAATACCTCAGTAACGGCAATTCTCTGACGACATTGTCAAACAATTATTATGCAGAAAACTAGAGTAGTATTCAAGAGTCTCGGAAGGGAACAGCAGTTTATGATTCGTAGCGAGGCCCTGGAAGCGGTAAGAGAGCGCGCCAACCTATGGCAGGCAGCGCTCGCAGATTCGGACCACGAGAGAGAAATAACAAGTATAGCAATGGGATGGAGGTCATTTGGCAGGCACTCTCAGGTGATAAAAGGCTGTTTACCAACATCCGTCAAGAGAAAAGTGCATAAGAGCTACATTGTATAGCATTACTAACCCACGGAGCATAAACGTGGAGGCTAACGAAGTGGGCTGAACTTGGCAGTGCAGTGATCTATGGAAAAGAAAATGGTAGGTGTAACATTAAGGGACAGGAATAGACCAGAGTGGGCCAGGGAGCGAACGATTTTAATGATATCCTCGTCGAAATAAAAAAACAATAAATAGACTTGGGCAGGGCATGTAATGCGAAGGCATGATAACCGCTGGTCCATAAATGTAACGGACTAGGTCCCAAGAGAAGGCAAGCGCGGAAGGATGCGGTAGAAAGTTAGGCAGGCAGATGAGATTAAGAAGTTTGCGGCTGGCACAGGAGGGAGTTAATTGAGGTATACAGTAGAGGCATTTTTTCTGCTGTCGGTGTAGTCTGTATTATGATGACGATGCCAAGGGAGCATGTCAGTTGAAAATTCGGGGAGGGTGTTCTGTCTATCCCCACACACTGTGGTAACTTTAGTTTTGTGCGGGTAGGGAACGATAGCTTCGGCGATCAGTTGTGTTGCATGGACTATTTGCAGTTAAAAAATTACTCATTGAAAAACTGAATGGCACCACTGCATTAACGAACTGCATTCAACGAAAGCTGTCGCTGCTGCACAATGCCAGGACCGGAGGAAATGATAGAATCTATGTTCCATTTTTAGCCTTTAATCGGGTTCTTACATCTCTACTTCCTTACATCGCGTATTTGATTGAAGGCATTCAGAATATACAGCATACATGATTCCTGCATGTTTGCAAAAAATAACCTCTGCCATTAATAAATTTATCTCCCAAATTCCTAATGCATGCTCGTTAACATTGTTATTCCCAAAGCTCACATTAAAGCGGCTGATAAGTATAGTATCCTGTGCTCGTACATTATTCACTTTCGAGTTTATATCTTCATTGAAGGCTTCGACCGTCCCGGCACCGCGAGTAGAAATTGGTGCAAATGAATACACTACCCTTAATTAGAACATTTGTGAAGCTTCATTACAATGACAGCCACACTCGTAAAGATGCTGAATTAGTCGAATCGGCCGACAACGTTTACTACCGAAGAATCTCACACCGTGGTCTTGATGTTTGGTAAGACGCTTTAAAAACTGCTAGAGGTTTATCGCAGGGGAACGGAGTAGACGTGCGAAAGTAGGTGTTCAATCTTCGATTGGAGCGGTCACTTAAGTTCCGCCTTAATGGTATAACGCAATACATTTAGCGGGTTAGTGCCCATATATGCAGAATTGGGCATTCTCTACTTAGCATTCATAAATGGCGGCGAGTTCGCATCCCATATCATTACTAGCGCAGTGGCGCAGTGCTTCAGAGATGCACCACTGCACTGGCAAGTGACTGCCACTATCACAGCCACCGGTGGGCACTGTGCCACTGATGTTGCTCTTCCCGACCAAACTCTCGCGCAGCTGGCGCGAAGGCCCTCCGAAATTACCCGAGCTTACCCCAATTACTACCTGAGCTTACCCGAGTTATCTCGGTTAGTTACTGTTCGAGAAAGCTCGAGTATGAACTTGGGTTACTAGGCAACGGCACAAGATCGTACGTATGTATGGTGAACGTACGTTCGTACGGCGAATTACGGTGAGAATTAAGGTTCTTGGTCGGTGTTGGTGAGCGTAAAAGTGCTTTCCCGCTATCAAAAGACGAAGGTGCGCTTAAGAAAATGTATGCCTCATTTGTTGTCCTAGAATCACCAAGCCCTATGGCATCCTGACAGAATCCTATAGCTCTTTAAGCACCGAAACTAGCCACGGCGCGCTCGATAAGGCCCACTCGGTAACAGTTGTAGCTGTCGTCGTTCCGTAGTCAGGTTTTGTTGACGGTTGAGACCGATAGTAAAAGCCATACAAATTATGTAACAACCTGGGCTACCACTACGGTCGAAACTAGCGCTCGGTCACATGGGCGGTACCGGTCATGTGTTGATAAGTGACCGAGAATCGGTGACCCTCGCAAGATCGGATGTCGACGGTCTAATGTGTTGCCGGTCTGCTCTCTGAATCCCCCGGGAAGGCCTTCCTCCAACAGCTTTCACTAAAAAAGAACAAATCATTCCTCAACCGCCTCAAGCACCCCCACATTTTCTCCTTTGCAGCTTCTATACAGTGCGAGATATTTTTGCAGGATACGCTAAGGCCGAAGTCCTATACGCGGGGTCGACTACCGTGCAACGCCACCGCAATAGTGCTGTGTGGAAGGGGGCTGCCGTGCGCTCCGCAGACGAGTGGAAGGGGGAGGGGGGATATGTCGGCGTGCCTTGAACGGGGTCAGCTGGTCTGGAAAGATCGACGCGACGATTTCCGAGCCGCTCCGCTGCCGCCGTTCCAGCATGTGCGGCACGCCGGGTCGGCAGCGACGGCCCGCGGAGGCGACGAAGGCCGATAACGGCCAGGACTGCTCGCGGCCGCTGGCCCACAACTGCTGCCCCGCAGGGACTGGGAGGTGCGGAGGGGATCTCCTTGTCTTCTGCCACGCGGCTAGCACGTGCCCTGTCCTCCTGCTGCTGCCGCACTTTAATAGAGAGAATGCGTGTATCTTAGGTGAAACAAGCAAGGACTCAACAAGGCTGACGACTGGGCGAGTTGGTACTGTTTCATTTTAGAACTAGACGGAAGACACTGTAACACAGGAGATGAGCCAGCCTCGTCTTGTGCGCTTGCCTTCTCCTGTGGTGTGCCTTCCGGCTGGTTTTAAGATGAAGCAAGGACTAAGTTAGTCGGTGCTGACGAACTCGTAGAGGCATATTATCTGTTGGCGGTACAGGTGCACGGAAGGTTCGGAGCAAGAAAGATTTGAAGAACTTGGGTGTCATCGTTATGAGACGGACTTGAAACTAAAGGTTGAACTGTAGGAATTGTGGGCACGGGAGTGCAAAGCATTTATTTCTATCCGTGCGCCTAACCCTAGGCTGCCGAAAAACTTCACAATTGCCGGAGTTTTTTGCGGTCTGAACACTTCTGCAGATATCTACTGCCCATGTGTTTACGATCGGCAATTCATTGCTAGAAAGGGTAAATTTTTCCTATATTGGACGAAAAGCACACTTGTCCTGATGTTATTGAAGGGGTTGGGGGAGCGTCTTATTGCAAAGTTTGATATTTGAACCAATCTACAGGCTGTAACGGACTGTCTCCAGAAGGTACTCGGATCCCGCCTTTGCATTTAGGCAGTTAATGGCAGGTTGAAAACAAACCGGTGCTAGCACAAAGACCGGATACTGCCAGAACTTGCAAACATTTTTGACAAGGGCGGCTCTGCTAATCAAAGGTTGATCGCTCTGGAATGGTTGTCTTGAAAGGGTTCCCACTCAGTAGAATTTGCGTTCGCCACCTAGCTCTAGCAATTATCTGAAATATGAATGCATAAATTTCTCAGATATCCTTTGGCCATCACTCAACAGCGGATGCGGATCAAGTAACAAAGGCGAAGGTCACGCCTACACCACCTGAGATGCTGCTAATAGCCTCTGGATGCGAACAGGCTGCCAGAAAGAAAATATGGCTCGCAACTCACAAAACGCGAAACTTATCGAGGGCGCCTATAATAGCTCCAGAAGTTAACTGCTGCTGATTGGGATGTCAGAGGCCTTAGGGATTCTAGGACGACAAATGGTGCATACGTAATATTAAGGCGCCCTGGTCTTTTATTATCGCGGCTTACTAGTAATAAGGAACGTGGTGTGAGATTCTTTAGCAGAAAAGGCGTAGCCTGCAGAGTGGACTAACTCTTCACATTTAACGAGCATGGTTATTATTTCATTGAAGTTTGATAAATCTACTAATTAGGGCAGTGCTTGCATGTCCACCAATTTCTGCTTTCTATGATGAGGCGGACGAAGGCGTAAAGTCGGAAATGGATAACGTAAAAACGAAGTACACTGTACTCATAAACCAGTTCATTGCGGGCTTTGGGAAGAAGCAGATACGGGAGCACGCATTAGAAATTTGGGAGGTGGGTTTATAGATAGCAGAGAACTGTTAGTAAACTTGGTGGAAATATATGATCTGCAGAACATAAATGTTTGCTTCCACAAATGCGATATTAGGACACGCCAATAAATGAACCGTAATTGGGGGCATAAAAATGCAATATATATCCCTTTTTACCCGGCCTGACATGGGCAAGACGTAAAGGCGTAGGCAGGGTGAGCTTTAGCAACTGTAGGGTCGTGCAGTCTACGTTTTTGCTGATATAAAACGGGAGCGGGGAGCAGTACAAAGGGCGAAAACGAGTCAGATAAAACTTTTGCGAGGACAATCTCGCTTCATAGCAAATACTCCACTTTAAGGGAGGAGGTCTAGCGTAGCATACATGCAATAGAATAACCATACCAACATAATCGCGATAACCACATAGTGCAAATCCGATGTCGATTTTGAATGTTGAAACGGATCAGTGATCCCTGGAGCTATTGTGCGAGCATGTGAGCCTTATCTATGCAATAGAAATGTCATTTAATAAGGAACACGATTGTAACCGCCTCCTTCATGATCTCAGAGCTGTTTCTGAAGCGACCGGCACTTTGATGGCTAAACCATATTCCTAACGTCACAGTGCATCCTTCTCGGCCTTCATGTGACCGCACTGCGTACCCCGAGAGAGCTAATTATCATTTGCGTATCAAAGTCCAATACAGGTCGAATGCCTCTCCGACATCCCTCAGAATAATCCTCTCCTGTGCATGTTCAGACTGCGTTATTCTTGCAATGTTGATAACCCCATCCGCCCACCTGGCTCACTGTTGCCCCTTGATGCGCTTACCTTTCCTTGGAACCTAATCTGTTTTCCCTTAAAGGGACTGTTCAACGAATAAAAAGTCACTTGTAAATGTTTTCAATGCTTAGAAATGATGCTAAGAAGCATTCAGACCAAGTATGAGTCTTCAGAACTGAGCCGGCAATTTATTATGAACTTTTAAAACCGTGTTTTTTAAAATTCGCGGGCCTGTTGGTGTGCTCGTAGTGACCGATTTTGGAGCTAAAATCGTGAAACAAAGACGTCACACTACCCATGATTTCTCCAGGCCACCACATGCTCTTATTCGCTGGAGCCACGGCAGCCACGACGTCACGGGCACACTTCTGGTAGCCGTGAAAATCGTCTGCTCGTGCCGCCGCGCGACCCTCTCGGGCAAGCGCGATCCACGGCATTGCCTTCGCGCATATGGTTTCAATTTTCCTCTGCCGCCTCCTTCTGTCGGGAGTTCCGGAGCCACTCGCTCGGCTCTTCGTGCGCACGCATCGGGGTCGATGCCCATCGTGGCCGTGAGAGAAAGCAGTCGCACCTCGAGGTCCGGGTTTATCACAGCTAATTACCACAGATGACAAGCAAAGAAACGCGACGCGCGCCGCAATCCAGGAAGGCGAAGAGACCGGAGAAATGCCGCCACGCCGCCGACGCAGCTGCTGGGAGGCTAGGAGCGACAACCGGCAGTTGCAAAATAAACGTCAGCGGATGACGTATTCATGGGCGGGGCCTAGTCCCAGAGCTGTTTTCTTTATTTTTTCTGGTGCTCCTCGTGTACGAGTAGAGGGGAGAGAGGAGAAGCGTAATTTTTAATCGTCTATATCTTCGCTGTTATTGATGCTAGCACAAAAATTCTTGCGTTGAGGTGACGAGTGATGAAATGCCTATCTCTCGTCTGCTTTACGTAATCTCAATTAATTTATTGCATAGTCCCTTTAAGGGCTATCAGTTGTCTCTTGTTTCAATTAGATGCCTTGCTCCTGCACAATTCTTGATTTCAACTGGGATGTGATTACTTTACGTTTATTCCCTGAGCCACTCTGCTCTCTTCCTCATTAAAAGGGTCATGACAACATTTTTCAGACTCAATCTGTTTATTACATGCTTTTCCCTATACATCTCGGAACAACTGGACCAAATATGAGCTCATTCGGTTGCAGCTCATGTGGTTAAAAATTCTTCACAGAATTTTTAAAAGTTCCCCTAAACCGTGTGCCAGTCAGGCAACACTGGCGTGCTCGTGGTTCGTGAAGAGATAAACGGACAGTCACGTGCTTTGGTCGCGTCCTGAACGTCTTAACTGTGCGTGGTGAGCATTGGGATGGGAGCAGGAGTAAGTTATTCGTTGCTCATGCTTGGGTGTGGAGGGGTGAAGGCGGGAAGTTGGAGGGGGACACATACAACAAAGGCCTCTGTCCTTTCCTTTTCTGTTTAGTTTTTGCATGGTCTCGCCGACTACGCCACAATCTGCCACGGCCACACTCAAGTAGGCGTGCACTCTGCTCCGCACCAGCCGTGTGCGTGACAGTTTTACAGAAGACGACGGTGCTGTCGGTTTATGACGTCACTCAGGCTGCTTTAATATGGACGTCGCTGCCGAGGGAGGGGGCATAAAGCGGACAATTTCAAATCATAATTTCTAGCTCAAATTCGCGTGTAGAGCCCTACTCTTTTAAGTCCGCTTAATAACGTCGTGGCTAGAAGGTGCAACATAGGACCATGATATGTGGGGAGACCATGTCATAACCCTTTTAAAGTCGCAACTATCCTTTCGTTTTCATAGCTGGTTACTTTGTCCTCAATTTAAGTTCACCCGTGTTCGTTGGCCTCCATGTTTCTGTCGCTTAGGCGAACTGTGGTAAGAGACAGCTGTTAAATTTCTTTAAAGACTAGAGCGTTGAGGCTCCCGTTCTGCACAAAGCACAAGATCGGGATTCTTCGTCGGCCTTGTGACCGAAAAATCATCACAGACGCAATCTAGTGGGGCCACCGAAGTCACACGACATTGTGGCGTCATCACAACTTGAACAGCAGGCAGTAAGCAAACAAATCACAATAGCAGGTGGCAGTTAAATTAATCATTGGTCGCCAGGGATTGCCCGCGAAGAGCTACTTGGGCCTCAACAGCCTCACCAATGGCAGCACCTTTCATCACAGGGCATTGATGCATCGCTTAACCGCTGCGCCACTGCGTGAGGAGCGGTATGAGGACCCCCAGGAATATATGAATGTATAGTCCAGAATGCCAAACTTCGCACATATGGGCATTGACCCATTAACGCTATCGCGTCATACCCTTAATGCGGAGCTAAGTGTCCCCTCCAATTTTTCTATTCAGAAATACTCATAAACTGCTGTTGATGATCTGAGGATAAGCGCCTAATGAACTCCATCCAATTCATATTCTCCAAGTCATTTCACTTTAATGGTCCGGATCTGCGCTCCTTAGGTAGCCTAAGTGGATATATTCCCTTACGACTTCCAGTGCTTCGCAGCCTATAGTAAACTCTTCGTCCCTTCAGAAACTATTAAACATCACATTATTGTTAATTATATTATTTGGCGATGCAGCACAACAAATGTAACATGTCATTATCCGTGGAAACCAACTTAGTCTGCTATTAAGCACTGCGTAATGCACACCCTCTGTTCAAAGTAAAGTGCGTAAGGCGCTGCATTCTAAGCCATGCAATGTGGATTGTTAAGCGTTTCGAGTGTTTCAAATTTCTTTAAGGTGAAAGGTGCTCTCCTGATCATCCCTGCTTAGGATTTCCATTGTTGCTCTGCACGGCTTCGAAGCAAACCGCTTGGACTTAAAACTTTTGAAAAATGCTGTATAGGCAAGTAAGGCTCAAGAGTGCAGTCATCAAAGGCGGTGATTCCAAATTATCTACAGCGCCATGTGCAGCTCACCGTCTCTTGGTTACCTACACCAGAACAAGGAACTCACGAATACCTAACCATACTCACAGCATGAGCGTACACTATATTACTGGCTGTGAAACATGCCATAGAAACAAAGCTACTAGCATCTATCGTTTGTAGAAAGACCTTGAGCGCAGCCTTGAGAACCTCGAGGAAAGAATGATGGCACGTGCATTGTGCCATCCGCACGTGCCACGAGCACATACTGCGAGAAGAAAAGGGCAATATAAAAGGAAGAAACTGTGACGAATTATCTGTTGCTGAGGGCAGGCGTCGTCCCTTAAGCGGACGTGCTTGCATCGACGCGCGTGTTTCTTTTATTATTTAATCTCGTATCTTTTTCAACTCTCCCCTGCTTGTACGTGGCGCTGATTGTGGCTCAGCTGGAGCCAGTCGACAGGCCTGTGCACTTCCTTCTTCATTCCCCCTTCAGTTGCAACAGCAACAACAACAACAGTAGCGGCGACTGGTTCAGTTCGAGAAGAAAAGGCGGGTGAAAGCGGCCAGGTGTGCGCAGACATGAGAAAATCCTTGCTGCCAGTCGCCAAACCTGTACAGGAACAGCTCCGACGTCACAACTAACTGGATTGCCATAGGATGCTCCTAAAGCGTCGCACCGCAGGCTCATACAGCGACAGCAACACGGCCACAAAGGCTAACGCTGGCCCGTCTTGAGGAACACGTCGGAGCGAACACCACTGCGAAGTACGCCATGAGACTTCGGTGGGGAATGCATGATTTGTTTATTAAGGCGATAGCGTTGATATTGCCGTCTTGCAGAAATTACCCGGTTTCACAGTAAGGAAATTACCTGACCAGTGGAGAGGACTGTGACGTCATCAGCACCAACAAATTTTTAAATATAAGCACTAGAACGTTCGGGTACCTTCCATTGAAATACAATATGTGGTTGCAATAGCCCGTCCTATTCTTCCACTTTAATCGATGCACTAAATCCCACTAATTCACTTAATCTACCTACAAAGCACCAATAATTCACCTTAATCCATCCACCATAATCCGCTGACTAATTCCCAGCAAGCCATCTTAATCTACTATCTGGGCGTATTTGAAAAACTCCGGGGAGTCTTTTGGAATATTTCCGATTGGGCAAAGTTCCAAATGCTGTCGCATTTTCTTCATTAAGAATGAAGTTCAGTAGGCTGTAGTGTCTTTACCTGAATGTAATTTTTATATAACGATCTTTGTGTAAATGTTGGTCGGTTTATTGATGCAGTGTGTTACATAAAGTGAGCGCTCCTGTGTCCGTCATGCGGTTACGGTTTACTCTGCTGATGCCCGCAAATAACCCTGATGCCGCCACTGCTCTATCATCTATAAATGGCAGAGAAAATCGTCACAGCCTATTAATTTACTTTTCATTATCACAGGCTAAAAAAACCAGTATTACAATATGCTTAGACAATCAGCAGAGGAAAATATTTGGATATGAGATTGCCGACAGACGACTGTACTAGTGACAATCAACATGTGCATTAAAAGGCCCGAAAGCGCACTTTCGAAATTGAGCCCTCATAGGACGGTTGCGACTGAGTAGCGCGGGATACGACAAAAACTCTTTGCTGCTAAGTCGTCATTATATCTCTTATTCCCTGCTGAAGTGCAGCGACGTGCCTGTGCTGTCCCTCGTTATGCAACTGTATTTGGACTTCTCAGTGTGGTGCGTGGTCATTGCGGCCTGCTGTGACACAGCATGGGAACCATTCGGCCTTGCTGATTGAGGTAACAACATGTGTAACGCCAGTGAGCACTTGCCAAACGCCATGCGACACTCTGCGTTCCAGCTGCTGTGCTGCCACGTCACTGTGATCTGATTTAGTCGGTGCTTACGTGTTATGTGTCCTTGACTAATTTTCTTTTGGAAGGCGCGATCTATGCAAGGCTTTTTGGAAGCGGTGACTGTTGTCGTGGGAGACTCCTGCCTGAGGAGATAACCTGGGCTCCCACAACGATTGTCATTTTCCGGCCAACTGTCATCCACTTGTCATATTGTTCCAGCATGATGAGCACAGGAGACAGAAGGAAAGACGTACGATCAGACTGTGAACGCGCAGCTTATCTGATCAGGCGCACATAAAAGAAGAGCTTTCAATTTTTGGTTATTTCACTTACGTTCTGGGAGTCGAGTCTAGGAGAAATTACTTAGCTTATAAGGTCAAAGTCACGTGACCATCCGGTTGAATACACGTTGCCGTTCGACAAATTGAAGCGACAACATAGTTGGTGTCCCTATAACAGCTATCTCTGTAAAGCGCTCAGCTTTTGCCTGTTCTTGGCTAAGCTCGTACCCGCGCCTCTCGTGGAACTGGCTGTCACTCCACACTTCAACAGCGCCTAAATCGGGTCTGCCATATTTAAATTATCGAAGAACACTTTACGCTATATGCAAGTTTCTTACCTGCCAGACAGGTCGTGCAGTTTATTTCCACAGCAGCTCCTACTCCGGAGGTCGTGTTAATTGCACTAGCTATTGTGCGCACAACGTGCATACTGGAAAACACACATAGCAAACGTTCAGCGAGCGTAGTCGTCTACAGGGAAAGAGATAAAATCCCAATCAGGAAGGCTGTCGGGTAGGCCGACATGATCGGTCCACTGCTCTTCACGGCGTATTAACAGGATGTACTCCCAGAATTGGTACGGGGACAAGTAAGGATGAATGTTAATAGAGAAAACCTAAGTTGTATCCAGTTTGTGGAGTACAGCACATCGCGAAGGAGGCGAATTCCAGAGTGTGATTGGGGCTCTAGACATCCATAGCAGAAAGCTGGGTCTAAAACTTTTTACGTAAAACACTGAACTAATTTCAACTGTTTTCGAAGGCTACAGCATTTCACCCTATGCAACAAACCATTAGAAGCGGTTAGTGAATTCATTACTCAGGGCTGGAATTGGCCGCAGAAATAAGAAGGAATAGTAAAACTGGGCGGAGTCAGTTTTAGATTGGAAGATGCTTTTAGGTCATGAATAGCAACTTACAGTTACCTTTTCAAAGGAAAGATTGTAATAGTTTGTCCCGCCAGTGCTCACTTAAGAAGAATAAACTTAGGAGCTGAAGAAAACGCTAGAAATTGAGTTTCATACATCGGAGACCTTAATATACAAGAAGGTGGAGTGAATAAGAGAACAAGGCGGATGTAATTATATCCTATTTGAGATCAAGCGGAAATGGGCAAGTGCTGTGCATGTAATGGGAAGGTATGATAATGGATGATGTTAAATTGTAATGCGCTGATCGCGAACAGAAAGCAAGCGTAGCATGGGGCGGCAGAAAGCTGGGTGGGAGGATATGATTAGAAAGTCTGCGGGGCTAAGGTGTGTACGGCTAGCACAGGAACGCGTTAATTGGAGGGGGCATGGGAGATGTCTTTGCTCTCCTGCTGTGGACACAATTACGAGGATGACAGTGAATATAATGATGGTGTAGGATAGTTAAGCAGGATTTTTGCAGGCTTCCGAGCAAACAGAAGGGCTTAAACAGAAACAACACATCTTGAAAGTATCGAGCTAGACAGTCTGGATAGACATAGACGAAATAAGAAAATTAATCACTGCTGATGAGGCGATGAAATGAAGAGAATGAAAGAAAGCATTTTGCAATCTTAGTGCACGGAGGAAGCCTGACAGCAGCACAACCAGATATCAGATATTCATAACAAGACAGAGGGCAGTGCCCTCAGCAACCAGGATAGCAATACGAATTAACAAATATAGACTAGGTACGCGAGAAAAATTCAAGAATCGCAGAACAGTAGTAATATTGACATCCTCAGTAATATTGGCATCCTCAAAGCACGTTCACAAACTTCCGAATAAGTCGTCCGCGTGCTGTACAATATAAGCGCGCGGTAAAGAAATCCGGGTGGCCTAAATTAATCTTGTGTTCTCTACTACATCACCCCTCATAGCCCGCGAGCAGCTTCATGAAGTTAAATCCACACGGGGCACGATGAACATTTGATTTATTCGAACGTACTGTATTTGTACAAAGTGCATATTTCCCCCTAGCCCAATCCTTTCTTGCTATCGCTCCCTCCTTTCTTTCCTTCTCCCTCTCCTCTACCTGTCCTTTTGTTCCCGCTAGCCGCCGCTCAGGTGCTTTAGGATTCGAAGGCTGGTGCCGCGGCTAGCAATATATTTTCTTTGCATTTGTTATTTTTTTAATAAACAGCCACTAACGACATACTGAGCTCATGAGGCTGCCTCCATGTGCCACGCCACTCGACTTCTGGTCACAAGGGAGTGGGTCTATGTTCGGACAACAAAAACTGCTTTTCACTGCAAGTCATGCGAAAAGGCGCCCGTATTTATGTTTAGTACATGTTGAAACCACCGAAAGGAAATGTAAGTTTGCACAAGGTTCTACTTTGCCACGTTACTTTTGCATTTAGTGCACGAAATCCACGGATATTTAATTTCGATCTATTTGTTTGTGCGTGTTGAAGACCCTTGTATCTTTCGGTTCCATGTCTCAGTTGAAAGGCTTGCTAAAGGTTGACAGTGTTAGTATTTTTATCCGACGTGCATTAGCTCCGTGGCTGCGCGCAGAAAGAATGGACGAACCGTTGAGTTTGACGTTCCGAAGAAGCACGAGCGAACGTGCTGGGCTCCGAAGCTAGGCTGAAAGTCATTTCTCCATATATTCCGCTGCATCCTCGAAGTAATATCTCTATATCGGAGGCCACCATTTTTTTGTGCTTTGCGCTAGCGATTGCGAGTGGTCATTTCTGAATTTAAACTTGTCACTGCAACTTCGCTAACGAGAATTTATTCAGGCAGTGGGTTTATGGCTGGCAAGAGCGCGCTACAACCTTCAAACGTGCATTTGCAGACCACAAACGGTTGTCAATTCTGGTCTTTAATCGGCTATGTGTTCATGATCGTTGATGGCTGCGGCAGTACAGCCTCGTCCGCAGCGTAGTCCTTGCCATTTTCGTGCCTGCACATTTCATATAATTTCACTTCAATGAACTTCTGGAGCAATACGTTCAAGAGTTTGAATACGATGCGTTGGTAAAAATATGCTCGTTGTAGAATGCTTTGATATCTGTATCTCTCGTCTGTAAGCACAGTGACTCGTTGCCTTGCAGTGGTGTTTTGCTCATCCCAAAGGCTCATCCCATGATCGAACAGGTCTGTGTAGAAGAATACTCTATAGGTGGTGTCAGCCGAATGTGCTCGTAGCATTCTTCTCCTGAGTCCTCGTTTTTTCCGCGCTACGTTTCGAAAAATGCAAATGCTCCAACTCGCCCAGCCCCGCCGCGGTGGCTCAGTGGTTAGGGCGCTCGACTACTGATCCGGAGTTCCCGGGTTCGAACCCGACCGCGGCGGCTGCGTTTTTGTGGAGGAAAAACGCTAAGGCGCCCGTGTGCTGTGCGATGTCAGTGCACATTAAAGATGCCCAGGTGGTCGAAATCATTCCGGAGCCCTCCACTACGGCACCTCTCTCTTCCTTTCTTCTTTCACTCCCTCCTTAACCCTTCCCTTACGGCGCGGTTCAGGTGTCCAACGATATATGAGACAGATACTGCGCCATTTCCTTTCCCCCCAAAAACCAATTATTATTATATTAACTCGCCCAGTTTAGCATGCTTGTGCTCGTAGCTCTGTGGGCTATATCCTGTGCACGGAAGGACAAATACAGAGGTGACCTCTGCCCAAAGGTCCATGATGGCGTGTAGCAGTAAGAAAAACTTGTAGCGCGAACCACGCACCCGGGACAAGCAACTCCCGTGGTGTTGCGCGAAGCTCGCCAGCCCTTGAAGCAATAAAAAGCAAGGCAGAAATGAAGAAACACTCATCGAGGAGCCCATTACGTATGCAGATGCGAAGAATCGAAATGGTCAGGTTAAACTTAATGTTCCGGTATTCTGCACGGATCAAAGAGCGGTCTTGAAACGAGCGCAGAGAGATGAAGTAATCGTCAAGGACGTTAGTGTTCAGAGGTGTGCGGCGAAATAGCAGTACACCCAGACCGCGTGTGCTCATTTTGCTTCCTAAGTGCCCGAAGTAGACGCCGCAGCTGATACTGAGGCGCAAGAAACGAAGCGTGTCTCGATATAAGGCACGGCGGCAAAAGCTAGGGGCAGCCTGCTAACAGCAGGCGCTTTTTCAGGCGAAGAATTTGGACACCTGGGGCCGTATTTTATAAGCTGTACATTTAGAGTTGTACATTTCGTGTTAATTCTTTCCTCTCTCGGTGGCCACTCAGAAATACCCGCGTCTTTGAAGCGTCTGTGGCAAGCGACCCGATCATTGAGTGATTGGCAACCAGGCCTCACCATTTGCTGAAATCGAATGCAATATGCAGCCAATTATGAGGTGTATTGCAGCGCTCTGTCAACAGCAGGGTACTGGACCTGACCACTGGCTGGCATTGGCTGTAATATGCAGCTAATGGGGAGATCCAATTTGCAACCACTGAAAGGCCGGGCCGATTGCCACAGGCGCATGCAAGCCGCGTGTATATATTACTGCCCACTGAAAGAGGGGCGAATGGGCGCGAAATGAACAACGGAAAATACTTTAAAAGAGTTAGTTGTTGGGCTAGCTGGATTTGTGACCGTCATACATATATTTAGCGCTCGTGTTTGCCTCTGTTCTGTGTCCCTGTTCAGGTTGCGCTACAAAAATCTATATTTTGTCACAAATCCAACTAGCACAACAACTAACTCTTTTAAAGCATATTTCTTGTACATCGGGCTCCTCTTTCTTTGTGTCTTCAAAAGAACTTCAGTACGTCAACCTGCTCCTGACTAACATCGTGCCAGCGACCCGCCGTGCAAGGTATCTTGGTTTCTGCCTCAGGAAGTGCATTACACATCTGGAAGTAAGTGTCCTGTTTGGTCCTATTTCACCATCGAGGGGACATGTGAAAAGAGTGTTGAAAATTACGGCCTGAACTGTGGCGGCAAGTGCGTTTTTACTTTGACTGCGTCAAGATTTCTACCTTTGCTCAGTGCCTAGAATGGTTAGCAGAGAGGAGATTCTTCTCCTTGAAACGTGAAGCTGCACGCTTAACCGAATTCTGGTGGAACCACAACCTACGATGGATTCTTTGAGCCTTGGGGAAGCCGAAGAAGCCTGAACACCGAAGGGGAGGCCTAATTGTCATGGGTGGTGCTTCCATTCCTACAAATATTTCAAGCCTTCTTGAGAAGGGTCCCCAGTTCGGGCTGGAGCCTTCCGTTTCTCCCCACGAGCTCACAGCCTTGAATAGGATGATAGCGAAGAAGGCTCCTCAAGAAGACCAGGAACGGTGTCTCTTGGAAGGTCTAGACTGCCTTGCCAAGAATGTAAAAAAGACTGGGCCGTATGGTGCTGTGGATCGTTTCCCGAAGGTGGTGAAATTCTTTAAGCAAAATGACCTCGGTCTTTTGCAGGCAGATAAGATGGGAGGCTTTGTTGCCTTGCCAAGGTCCATGCAGAATGAAAAAGCTACATTGGCTGTTAACAAGAACTTCAATCATGTGAAAAAGTGGTAAACTAGAATTAAGACTAAAGCAGTCCAGTTTTGCAAGCGTTTAGATCTTCGGAGGCTTTAAAGAGATATAACTGTTAGTGAAAGTGGTGCGTTGCATGTTTTCTTTAGCGTTAAGACACACAAACTGGATACTCCGATTCGTACCATTGTGAACGAAGGTGCCACGTGGCAGCACTGTGTTAGTAAATATCTTTTAAAAGTTTTGAATAACCTCGATATAAGTGACCCCTTTCTGGTAGAGAACTCAACTGACATTGTTAGTTTATTTCAATATCACAGTAAGGTAGAAATAGCGCTCGTATTTGCCTCTGTTCTTTGTGTCCCTGTCCTGGTTGCGCTAAAGGTATGTATGATTTGGACAACGGAAAATGAACAGCTTTTAGAATACGATTTTCATAGAAGTACTAAGCAGCTTCTAGGGTCACAATTCAAAAACAAATTACCTTATAGCAGCTTGAACATATTAACGGCGTTCTTGCGAGCAAACTGACGTATATCTGTTCGGCGGCTAGCAAGCCCGGCGCGTCCGGAATACTGCTGAACTACACCAGGCTTCAAAAGCCGGATGCTAGTGCTTGGGGATGAAAAACTACCGAGCTGGGTACGCAATAGACTCATTAAAGGACATTGAATATCTCGTATGGCGCACCCAAAAGAGGAAGACATGAATCGTATGCCAAACCTCGTGTGTAAGCCTCAGTTTCATGGCACGGAGGTTGATTTCGAAGCCTTGCATGCCATCACTCCTGGCCTATGTGCCTACATCGGTGCGTGACAAAACACACTTTCCTTTGGTCAGTTAGGAGTAGGCACATGCGGTACCAGCAAAAGTATTTTCAGCACGACCTGCGCCTGTACAGCCCAGGAAGACCCCATGTACGACAACTGCACAAGGTAGCAAGTACGCTCTATGCTCAGGCTTGTTTACCTGACACTGCGAGATTGCTTTCCTTCGGGGAAGACGACAAGGACTGCAGTGTCCGGTGGCGCATTCCATCTGCTCAGGTTGCACAATACAAAGAGCGTCGATACACTAAATACAAATGTGCACCTCCCCTCTGACATCGTTGTTCATGCAAAGGGAAAATGGAGTGAATGAATATTGTGGAGCGACATTTATGTACAGGATGACACTTTCCTGACGAAGGTCTCCAATATGGATCTGATCGATGCTCTAAGATAATCTTACTTGCGATAACTTCTTCAAGGAGATAAGCTAAGGGAGAATGCACACCTACGGAAGAACTCTTTGACACAGGTATAATCAAGAAGCATCGTTGAAATGGCATAGAAGAATAGCCGCCAAGCCCTCCACCTGAAGTCCTTCACTTGTACCAAAAAGCCGTCATTCCAAACTTTGCTTACCAGGTGCGGTGTCTCCTCGGCGGTGGCTCCGGTTGCTCCTAAGGCGCTCGGCTACTGATCCGGAGTACCCGGGTTCGAACCGGACCGCGGCGGCCACCGTTTGATGGAGGCGAAATGCAAAAGGCATCCGTGTGCTCTGCGATGTCAGTGCACGTTAAAGATCCCGAGCTGGTAGAAATTATACCGGAGGCCTCCACTACGGCACTTCTTTCTTCCTTCTTTAACACCCACCTTCCTCCCTTCCTTTACGGTGCGATTCCAGTGTCCATCGATATATGTGAGACAGTTACTGCGCCATTTCCTTTCCTCCAAAATCAATTTTCCTCATTCTGTTGCCACTCATAAAGAAGGAACAATCCGAAGTTTGTATGCCAGTAATTATGTTTACCTTGTTAAGGATAAGCGAATGACTTTGACATCATTTCGTTACAGCCGTTTTATCATTATATCTGCAACAAGTGAAATTTCAGAATTTCTGAGGAGAAACTAGGTACTTTACCTTATATCCGTTACTCAGTTACACACGTTTAGACTGGGCACGAGTTAACCATTATTATGAACGACCTAAGAACAATTTGAACGACCTATCACAAGCCGACGCGTCAAAAGACCCGCCCACCTGACCAAAGTCTACATAAAAAAAAAACCGCGTCGACAAGGTTCCGCGACAACGTCGATGCCTCCTTCCGGTTTTCCCCCTCTGGTGCCGTCGGCCACCGGAGACCGCGATTTCATGCGGCCGCGATGCCAGCGTTCCATAGCCCCTCTACAAAACCGCCGCTGGCGCAAGCAGCCGTCGGCACGTTCCCTCGCTAAACTCTGCGTCCTCAATTCGACGCAGTGCTGCCAAGACTGCCGCTCTGCACGCTCTACTCAGAAGGGTGAATAAGATCCATCGCCACGCTACTGCGCCGCCTGGAATTTCCCTCATATCAGCGATTCTTGTTCTTTTCACCCAATGCGGAATTTGGAGTCCTGGTTTCTGCAAATATCTCTTTGCTTCACGCAGTGCCGCTCGCGCAACGTAAGTCTTAGAGATACGAAGATGCCCGAAAATCTCGGGCTATATCAATCCGTGTTGGATTCGGAGAAGCTCGGCGGGGTCTTGGCTCTGCTCTTGCTGCACGGAACTAGTGAGTGGAACGTTATAATTCAGAGCCTGATGTGACGGCGATAACGACTCTACAGGCCTAGTATAGGGGCAAACGAGGTTACAGGTCTTTGCCTCCTCTCTCAGAAGCGAGAAGAGCTCTAGAGCCACAGACACACACACAGGCACAGTCACGCACAGTGCAACTCTCTCCTTTTCGTTAACTCCTTTTGTGGCTTCGCTCCCCTGGTGCCGAAGGCGGCGTTATTGGCTGGGCGCTGTTCACTGAATGCGAGGAGAGGGAGCGGCTGAACGCGACACGCGTTCGCTCAAAAGGTTCGCTGGAGTGACGCCACCGGAAGGCGAATTAGCGAGGTCCCCTCAGGCCGGAATGCGGTGCCTTTGACGCAAGCTCTCCGCAGCGGGGCGGTGTATGGGGACGTGCGGGGCGCTGTTGACGCCACGACCTCCCGCCTGTGTTTTGCTAAGCCTGCGGCTGAAAGGTCTTTGTGCGCTCCTTTTATTCATCGAGATACACGCGCATTAGTCAGGTAATATAGACGCACGTTAGGCTTTTGCGGATGCCCATGACGCAATTCGGCGCAGACATTCCAGCGACTAGGTGAAGGCTTTCCTCGCCCCCGGTAAAGCGACAAGAATAAAGCAAAGTTTGGAGGAGAAATCGCCACCTATGTAGCCTTAGGGATTCTTGGTGCTATTCTTAACTGCGCCAGCGGTCTCATATCAGGAGAGCGTCTGTCCATGACACAGCCTGGAAACAAAGACAACGCGAACAGAATAGGTGTGGTGGAACCGTTGCTTCTTTTTTTTGTCGAGGTTTTCCCACAACGCGCTCCACGACAGGCAACGTAACAGAACACTCAGGCTGGGCTTGAGAGTACAGATTCAGAATGGTGGAACATGACTGCGCATATTAGCGTGCGTCGTGTGTCGTGTACAACATTTTCATTCATGCCGCCAGAAGATTTTTCGGTGACGTAGTCAATGTGGTGAATGGTGAAGAGCCCATCGTTTTACCAGTTGCTAGATTACTCGTGAAACTGGAGTATCAAAATTTGACTCTATGTTTTGCCCGAAACAACATGGTTATTAGGCTGGCAGGCCATTTGGTGTATTGAGAGTAACTGGTCGGCGCCGCACGAGACAGGAATGTAGTGGAACAAGACTTAACAGGTCGCCACCAGTAGCTAGTGGGCCTGATCACAGGGAGCGCCATTGTTTATTTACCTCCGCCGCAGAGATAATATACTTACTTGGTCCAGGTAGAAAAGAGCTGTCGTGCATTCTTGCACACCATCTCAGCATTCTTGTTAGCTGGGTGGGAAGACATTACCATGAAGACTCCTGATGGTCGGTCTTTAATCTGTGAGGAATATGCATGGAGTGATCATTAATGAAGTGATCACCTTGCAGGAGTGATCATTAATGAAATGTTAATGAAATTTACATATAGATTTTGCAATGAAATTTAACCCGTTAACGCACAAACTGGATAGGAATGAAAGAAAAAAACCAACTAGCGTTTCATACTGGTACCCGCCGCGGTGGCTCAGTGGTTAGGGCGCTCGGCTCCTGATCCGGAGTTCCCGGGTTGGAACCCGACCGCGGCGGCTGCGTTTTTATGGAGGCAAAACGCTAAGGCACCCGTGTGTTGTGAGATGTCAGTGCACGTTAAAGATACCCAAGGGGTCGAAATTATTCCGGAGCCATCCACTACGGCACCTCTTTGTTCCTTTCTTCTTTCACTCCCTCCTTTATCCCTTCCCTGACGGCGTGTTTCAGGTGTCCGCCGATATATGGGACAGATATTGCACCATTTCCTTTCCCAAAAACCAATTATTATTACTATTAATTATACTGACTTTATCGGCATTCAATTCCCACCGTTCAAGTTTTAGTGCGCTAACACTTATAATATGCATTCACCGTATTTAGCCGTTGTGTGTTTAAAGCCTGCTGAGGTGTAATGGATGTTACTCCTGAGCAAGTCAGTGACTTTGGGTTTCCGTCCTATATATATATATATATATATATATATATATATATATATATATATATATATATATATATATATATATATATATATATATATATATATATATATATATATATATATATATATATATATAATCACCAAAAATTGAAGGAACATAACAGGATTTAATGCACGACGTTTCGGCTGGAGGACCAGCCTTTTTCGAGTATATATATATATATATATATATATATATATATATATATATATATATATATATATATATATATATATATATATATATATATATATATATATATATATATATATATATATATACACAGCGAAGTATGCGCTTCGTTAAAGAAAACATTTTTATTTGACTCGACGCCTCGATCGGAGGACCGATCTTCCTTTAACGAAGCGTACACTTCACTACATACATTTTAAAGCAAAGCACGCCATGCATCACCGTGTCAGGTGGTAGGTCGGTTAATCGCGGGAGGCTGCTGGGGAAAGAGAGAGAGAAAAATGTTTATTATTGGCTATGTATAAATCCCCAATGGGTGGGCTCCCTTTCCCGGGCTCCAATGGAGATTGCCCGCAGCTCTGCTCTTTCCGCTAGGTAGGCCTGGGCGGCAGGGTCATCGCTGGCCAGGATCTACAGCAACTTGGGTCGCAACCCATGCCAAGGAACTCAAGTACCACCGATGGCAGCATATTCCATAGAAGGGCAGTTGTGTGCACCATTGTGCAAGCTTAGGAGTGGTGTGAGGACTTCCAGGCATCTATGAATGTAAAAGATAGAATGACCAACATGGAAATTAACCCATTATCGCAAAATATTGATCTGGATACTGGAAACGAAGTGAGAACGGAATTTCTAGCTCACCTAACTTAAATTTGACCTAACTACGCAAATTGACCATACATTTTGTGTCAGCAATATTGAAACCTGAAAAATCGGTCTATTGCAAAGTCGAGACAGGTGGAATTTGGACCATCTTGTGCAGCCCTTCACAGTCCGGTGGAAGATGAACTCGAAGGCGTTTATTCATTACGAAGGCCGTAGGCAGAGTTTTTGCTTAGAGGTGCAGATCGCGTCTGTAGGAACAGGAAAGTATCTCGCCATTGCAGTTCAGACAGTTTCGAGCTTTTATATGGGGATGTCAATATTTTCGGGACACTTTGTTCATCGTTTTGTTACGCGTGTTATTTTCAACTATTGCGAGCAGTATACATAGACTGCTGTTGCCTTTCGCCCCTTTGTTCACCGTGCTCATTGCTGCGATGTTCACCGACCGAAGCCTTTTGAAATGTATAAAGTAATTAGGGTCATTACTCTCAGTGTTACTCGTTCAGCAGCCTACAGTCGCAACGGGCGAGATGGATATCTTTAAAGCATAAACAGGAACATGGGGATTGAGCGGGTAGTCGCACAAGACTCGGCAGGATTTTGACTCAAGGACTTGGCTTCGTGTAGGCAAATTCGGTCATTTTTATTGAGGATTATATAGGTCTCTCTATGAGAGCAAGAAATGCACAGAAATGAACAGAAATCGGTCCAGTGCCTTTTCCAAGCGAGCGTTCGTGTTCCCTCAAGCTTTTCATTCACTGAGCGTTGAACTAAGCGAATGAGCTCAGTGACATTAAAGGCGTCCACTAACTAGCGATGAATCCAGTGCCGACTTGCCTATTTTAATCCCCTTAAAACACGTGCTCCCGTTGCTTGTAGAGTCACTAGAAGAGCTTTCAGTGTTTCAGCGAGGCGGACAAAACACTCAGTTGCAGTTGTAGAGGTTGAGTGATGAAACGCCGTCAGGTGTGAGCGACATGCAGAGTGCGAAGGGCGTCCAAAACGATCAGCAGTGATTGACTTGCCATAAGGCACGTTTAAATATGTTTTTGTTAACAAAGAGACGGAAGCAATCCCAGCAGAAGGATTGTAAAGTAAAACTGGCCGTTCCTTTAAATAAGCAGAAACCGTAGACAACAAAGCATATTAAATAATTATTGAAAGGGGGCTGCTTGGTTCTGCGTATTGATTTGGTGCAGTGCGCCCACTTCCGAACAAGGAACTGGACGCGATGTTAAAGCGAACCGGTACAATGGGGCGCAGAATTTAAATCGACGTTTAATTTCGTAATTGGATGTATAAACTTGCGCTGTCGAAAATCAACAGGGAACGAAAGTTCGCGCTCACTTCTTCCGAGTCGTTTTCACACCGTGTGCAGTTTACAAGTGAACGCACTACTGAAAATTGATACTAGGAACTTTTCATTCACGCTTCTGGACCGTTCAAAGACGCCAAACTATTCTTGAACGCTTAGAGGCACATGCTTAATAAACTAAGCAGCTGCAGTCAGCCCTGTATAGACTTGATTTCAGTCGATTGCGTTGGCAGAATAATTTTGAACGATTGTGGATTTAGCCTTTATATAATGCAGCCTAAAATTAGTTCTAAAGGCTACTTTGCACCACTGGCAGCTATCATCATCATCAGCCCTAATTACGCCTTCTGAAGGACAAAGACCTCTCCCACATTCTACCATTTAACGCGGACCTGTTTCAACTGCAGTCCCTTTACGTACGCAAACTTCCCAAGCTTATCCGAGCATAAGACTTTCTGAAGCCTACTGCTACTTTTAATGGTATGGATCTTCGGATTCATGCCATTACCTAAGGGGCCATCGCTTATTTTGCATTCCAACAAACCAAATATATGCAAAATGTGGGTTGTAGTATATCGCTGCCATTTTAATTATTTATTTGGAGCATGCCTTGTTTAATGAGTAGAATTTTTTTTTTAGATTTTCACGGAGCAGAACGGAATAACACTATGCGCAGAAATAGAGCGAAAGTAAACCGCGCTTTGTACGGCTCTTTTCGCCTCGAACACGGCGCTTTTAGTTCCGCGAAGTAATTTAATTGGCATTTGTGAAAGCTGCGAATACCGTGTGGAAACGATTTCATGCACGGTTTTCTTTTTCAGAGCAAAATCGGGAGAAAAGAAACAAAAGCTCGTTGACTGACGAAGCGAAATAAAGAAAAATATGAGTTTGCAAGTGGCCCCTTAGAAGTTAATAATAATAATAATTGGTTTTGGGGCAAAGGAAATGGCGCAGTATCTGTCTCATATATCGTTGGATACCTGAACAGCGCCGTAAGGGAAGGGATAAAGGAGGGAGTGAAAGACGAAAGGAAGAAGACGTGCCGTAGTGGAGGGCTCCGGAATAATTTCGACCATCTGGGGATCTTTAACGTGCACTGACATCGCACAGCACACGGGCGCCTTAGCGTTTTTCCTCCATAAAAGCGCAGCCGCCGCGGTCGGGTTCGAACCCGGGAACTCAGGATCAGTAGTCGAGCGCCCTAAACACTGAGCCACTGCGGAGGGTCCCCCCTAGAAGTTTGAAAGATAGTCGCGCGTGAAGAGGTGGTGGTTGAATGATTTCAAAATTGGCTCCTGTGCATTTTGACACCGAATAATGTTCCTAGGATTGCCTTGAGCACTAAGCTTTATGACTAAGCCATTAGGCCTAAGGCAGAGTGACATGAAATGCTGTGTGCTCGTGCGCGCTTTCCAAATCTCTCGCTACATCGCATTATGGTGCATTAAATGGAGTTCCTCAAACGGCTGCTTTGCGAAGCGCATGCAAAGCTGTGGCACAGAAACTCAGCTGAATAACCAGAGCGCTCTCGGACAGTGTTGTGAGGGACGCTATTGCTCACAGGACTCGCTACCCCAAGAGCTTATAACGTTATCGCGTGTGTTGCTTGACGTTGAACACAAACCGAGAGGCCAGAAAGTCAGAACTCCGATTCTCAGTCTCGAAGGGTTACGCCAACGGCGTTCATGCCTTTGCACTTTGTTTTATTTTATTGGCTTTGTATATTGCGGATGCGTGATGATACAAGGGCACCTATTGAGCTTGTGCATAACGCATGACCAGATTTCGTGGCAACGTTAGCGTTTGTACCGTGCACAAAAAAGATATTACGAGCTCTTTCAGCACCGCCGATGACCCTAATTGCAAGAGATATGGCCAGCACACCGCACGACGCAACAAACGTTTCGCTATTGTTAAAGGTTTTTTTTTTTCCCTCGAGATCAATCTTGGCTTGAGACTCAAGAGCACTGATCCAATGCCAGCTCTGGTCATCAAGGTCACCGCGGAGGAAAATTAGGTCCACACAGGGCATTGACAGAACCGTCGTTGTCCATACATGAACGCACTCTTACCATGTATGTGACAGCTCGTTGCTTGGTCGCTCTGACAATGCTGGGCTCCATGTCTCTATGAATCTTCCTGGAGCTGCACGCAGGCAACCCGTACACGTGTAGTGGTGAAATCTTGACCTCGGCAGGGGTTAACTAGGAAGTGGCAGGCTGAAGTGACGACGGCTCTCTTCAGTGCCAGTCGCTCGCCCATGGTCCCGTAATTTATTTCATCCCCTAACTGCCTTCGCATCAGGGGTCGTGTTCTTCGGGGCAGGTCGGGGTTTCGCGTGGAAGCTCGTGCTCTATCCTTTATTCAGAGCGCATGACTGGGCGATAGCCAAGCACAAGCACGAGCTGCGAAGGTACTACGGGGTGGAATATGGGTCAATGCGCCCTCGAAACGCCGTACGGAGCCCGCACGTCTTGGTCCCGTGAGACCTTGAACGTTGTGCCGGCGGCGCCAGAGACGCGGTCGTGAGCGGCGCGAGCCGCAGGCAAATAAGCCCACGGAAGAAAGAAAAGTAGAGACGTAGAAGATGCCTCGCGTCTTTCGCACGCCACGGAGGGTGACCACATGTTGACCCCGTTCGCCTGGTCTGTCTACAGGTTCAACACAACGGCCAGGAAGGCGAGGTTCATCACGAGAAGGTGATACACGCAGGCCTGAGCGCTCAGAGCTGTATACGTTGTTGACGTCGCATCTTTCGCTATTAATATGGTCGCTTTAAATTGATGTAACTAACACTTAAGTTCGTTGAAGCTCGGTAAATAGTTTGTTTTACGCCTAAATTACGCCTTAACTATGGCGACGCTTGGAAAGACATCTTTCATCACGCAGGATAAGTGTTTGATGTAAGTGTAAGTTAAAGCTGCTTAAACTCGCCGCGTTTGCGTACAAAACACACCTGAATGTTACCGGTTCTTCAAACGGAACCTTCGCCGTGGACTCAAGGGTATGGGCCAAGGTAAGCACACTTGTGTACAGTGCTCACAGCTCTGCTGAGTAAAGAAAAGTAAGTTTTAAAGCAAGTACTCAGTTTCATAGATAATGCTTGCGCTCGAGCTTAGGCGATTAGACGTCCAAATCAAACAGCCACAACCCAGCAGATCCAATAAATTGTTTTTTTTTTCATCTGCTCCTCAGCATACCGCTTGAGAGCTTTAGACAAACATACTCATCTGTTTGCTATTCCACAGAACACTTTCCCATTTGCAGGCATGAGGGTTCGTTTAGTGCAACACCTTTACTTCCGTGGACTTTGCATGGACCACTATATTTCATTTCGTGGCACCAGCTGAGCGAATGTCTACATAGCCAGACGGCTGAAGTAACCATAATCGTCTCAAAGTAACTAGCGATGGATACATCACAGTATGTCCAAAATTAAAGATATACATTGAAATTCTCTGCTGGAAACAAGCGATGATTTCTGCCATTTAGCGGGATCAATACAAGGTATCTCGCTTTGTTAAGCTCGAAGCGCTCTCTCTAATTTTTCGAAACCAAATGCACCTGCATGCCTTTCTTACATCGCGTTAACGCTAGTGTTATGAACATACGGAAAATGGGGCTCATAGCTGAGTATTTTTGGCGACACATTCCTGTCTTATATCTTCAGTGATGAGCAGCGTCAGCAGAACCAGCAGCAAAATCGATCAACAGAATTGATGATTGGCGTACAGCATAGGCGCCCATCCGTAATGTTTTCCACTTACATTTCTTCAATATGGACTACGTTACTCATAACCGTTTTATTGGTAATGTTTAAAGAAGCTATAATGTTTAAAGAAGCTATTATGAATAGCTCAAATGGCAAATCACGTAAACGGTGCTATTGAGCTTTGAATAATGAAGATGCAAGAAAAATATAACACATACACTGAATGGGTTTTTTTTATCAGTGACAAGTCGGTACTGGAATGACGCTATGACCTGGAGCTCTTTTACATGTACCGGGTAGATTAAACGTTATTAAGCCTAAGGCAGGCTAGTTTCTAAGGGCTCCTTAAAGGATCCAAACGCTTTCAATTGTTGTAAACTCAGAGGCCAGCTGCGCGGCCTACTTCCGAGTAACGCAAGATTCTGCATAGGCAAACCTTGCTTCATGCACCAACTCATTTATTGAAGTGGCCTGAGTATCGAGATTCCTTTCCTCGGACTGGGAGACCGATATGTAAACGCGAGGACATTCACCACTTACGGTGGGACTGCCCTGATCTCAAGCCTACCAAGATCCGGCACCTGAAAGTAGCGGGTCTTTCACCAAGCAACCCTGCTTCATATGTTGCCTGGGCGCAGGGACGATACCAAAGCTCTCTACTGGACTTCATAAAGTCAGCTTACCTATTTTTATTACTTTAATAATTACTGCATCCTGCATTCATAATGACACCTTCGCCCATTGGTGCCCTGAGGCAGCAAATTTTGGCAAAAAAACTCAATTATGGGTAACTTACTTGAATACTGTGGAGTACAATTTAAACAGAAAATTTTATTTTTTTCTGTTCGAAAGTCAGGCTTCAATATTGTGAGCAGTGCATATCGATTGCATGTTCATTTTCTTTGATTGTTGTGTTTGGCGACTCTTCATCTACTGATGAGGTAGTTCCCTGCCACCGAGTAGATCTTCGGCGGTGAAATAAAGCGGCCACTGGAGGTCCTTTCTCTAACAGCTACAAAACGCAAGGTGGTTCATTATAACCTTCGTCCTTATCGTGATCACTAATGTTAATGATTTTATGCAGGAAATGTCTAAACGAACCACATAGTTACATGCAGCATATACTTCCGAATCCTGGAAGCAGCGAAACAGCAACTAGCAGTCCCGTGACCGTCTTGGGCTAGCTTCCTAAATTGAAGGCTCAGGACGGTTAACAGAAAGAACTCCAAAGCTCGCAGATTCGCGTGAATCTGTTTCAACTTTATTGTTAGTTGTGTTCTACCGCACACAAAAATTGAACCAGCAATAGGGGCAATATCAGACGACATTGAAATGTCACTTTTCTAGCCAAAAAGTTATTCTAAAGGCGATGAGACGGCGTAAACCCGGTAATGTGACAATGAGCAAATAAGCAACGCGTTGTTTGGTGACACTTCTACCAGCCCTGCTAGCGAAAGAGAACAAACGCCTCCTATTACGTCAAGCACTGAACGTCTGTACCAGCACTGCTCTCGGCGCCTCGGATCACCATGACGTCATCCCGCCCCTGCCACGAGCGCCGAGAAAGGCGGCCTGAAGGGCCGCACATATACAGGCGGATATAAGATAAGAATCCTACTTCTGTCCCTCGTTCAGCGCCCCTTCTGGCATACGCCCGGTGCGCTGAGTCGTTCGCGGCGGCAGTCGACGACACGCAGACACGTCGACAGCCTCGCTGACGTCGACGGTCGCGCTGCTCCGAAAACGGGTTTCCTTTCAGCGAGCTCCTGCCTTGCGGCGGCTTGACCGCGGCATAGCCGTGGCTTTTCTTCGCTGGAGCGGAGCTAGACAGTGACGGTGGCGAACTCGCGTGCTGCGCAGCTAGGCACGCGTGGGGACCTCGGGTTGCGTTGCTGCTCGATTGCGCCGCTGGCGGCGAGAGGAGCGCGATAACATCGCTGAGAGGCTTCCTCCCATTCAGCGATGAACTGCGTGAGGGTCCTTCCGCGTTTGTTGCCGCCGCTTCACGGAGCGGGCCTCACTGAGACTAGCTGGTCGTGGCGCAACCGGTGGCGTAATAATAATGGCACGCAGTGATTGCTTTGACAAGCTGCTCTATGCAGGTTATGATAAATGGTGAGCGGTATGAGAGAGGGACAAAGGCAGATATGGGGCCAGGCCGGAAGGTGCAGGATCTAACGGTCTGTACGCTTGAGCAAAACAGGGTGTAATGTACCGTGGATGCGCCAGTTGACCTCACAGAGTGGGGACTCTGGAACATAGTAATGCACTACACCTTTTTGTTCTGCAAACGTCCACGAACTGAAACAGGGGAGTAATAAGACGTTACCATTCCCCCCAGCGCAACTTCTCGGCTACAATTAAAAGCTTTTAAACGCTTGGATGCCACGGAGAAGCGGCAGTCCAGGGTTCGATCCCTGGACAATAACAATAATGACTAAATTTTCGACACATAGGAAGTTCCAGGCAGAACTGTACAGTTTTCCTTTATACTAGTATGGCCGCGCTTTGAGTGAATTTCTGATGCGTAATTTTGTACAAACTTCAAATCTACTCTGCCTTTGGGGATTCCGCTAAAACATAATGAACGCCCATGCGGTATGTCAGTTAAAATGCGCCAACTATGTGGAGCTCGAATTGCCCGCGGTGAACACACACCTACCACCAAGTTTCTGTAGCACGCTTGTTGGAGTCAATAATGCGACGCCCAACCTTGGCGGTGGCTCGACATCGAACACAGTGACCCTACAAAGTACAGAAACATAGTGAAATAGGAACCCTACCAGCAGTCAAGCAGCTGCTGGAATGTTTATATTGCTTGCATCCAAATTACCCTCAACAAGCTGGTAGTTTAAGGAAAATATTTCTATGGTTTAAGTGTGGAAAAAAAAAAAGAAGCCCTGATGGCTCAATCGAAGCTCACCTGGCATCTGTCGAAAGCGTCTTCGTGGACATGCCATTTTGATGTACAGCCTTTGTCAAAAGTAGATAGTCTAAAGCGTTAGGTTGTGAGGTGTGTACGAGGCTCACTTAGCCTCCTTGGAGGTTCTAATTCTCAGAGAGGTTCAACTAACCTGAAAAATTCCTTTACTTTCCTTTTCCTTTTCAGGGAAATCAGGCGAGCGTTACCTGATTCTGAAGAAGAACGTGATTGCGAACTCATTCTAAGTATGCCGAATTTTATTGCAAACTGAAGAAAGGAGAATAAACTAACCATAGTCTTTGCCCCAAAGAGATTCAAACCGGCGCTGCCAATTACAAAAAGCTTCATTTTCCGACGCCTTGGACCGCTCGGCCAACGCCGCAGATTTTTGTTCTGAAATGGAGTTTATTTCAGGTGTTTAGTGCAAAAATGGGCTATACACGAGACTATTTACAGAGCAGCCAGGTAGCGTCTGCACTTCGCTCACTTATTAGAAAACAAACAGAATTGAAATAGATAAAAGTGTGGCACACAAAGACAAATCATCAACAGCAGAAACCCTTCCGATGGAAAGTCACTTTCATCACAACATCTTTCGGCTAGAGTATCATTTGGTTAAATGCGTTTTAGGGAAACAAGCTCAGCAATCAGTCCAGCATAGCGTTTTGCACAGCCTGTGTTGTCCAACCAGAAATATGTGACCGTGTTGAGTGCCGATGAGGTATTGTATGCTATGAGAATTTAAAACAAAGTCTTTGTTTAGTCTCTGTTGTATCCATTCGTAAAAAAAAAACTGCTCATTTGTAGTTAATAAAGCAGTGCTGAAAGGTTCCGGGTAAATCGCATAGAGGGCTGAGAACATCACTGACTCCTCAGTTAACGGCCACTGCCGCAGCCTTTCGAGCAACGAGTGGCAACTGGTAGCCTCTTACGCTCCACGTTGAAGACCGCGCGCCCTATTCCACATCTTTGAATGGTTCGTTCAGCGCTTTCAAATGCTTGGAGCCAGCAAGCTGCCGCCTTGGCAGTGCAGATACGACTGTTGAGCCAAGAGATGAAAAAGGGCCGACTGTGTCGCCTCCGGCGGCTTTTTATAGCCGCAGACAAAGGTGAAGAGGCGGCCAAAGGCACTGCAGAGGGCGATAGAGAACGGGCGATTGCTACGGTGCGGTAAACAATGAAAGCAGCAAGCCGCTCAACGCGGCGGCACGTAAATGACCGAAAGGGGAAAAGGAAGTCCAGCGCGCTGACAATCTCAGAAGAGCGGCTGGTCAAGGGTGCTCCTTAAGCGTCGCAAATAGGCAGGAAGACCATGCGCTGGTTGCCTCGAAGAGCAGAACCGGGCGAAGATGGGGCTTGTTCAGCAGTCAGTAAGTGTAGCAGTTACTTGAGCGCAGTTACCGGGGACCTAAAATGCGAGCGCATTCCAAGCAATGCATTTAATGCTTACATCTGCATCCGATGGCCAGATAGGCTGCAAGTGTTCGTAATGTTACTGCAAGACTGGTATGCAAAACGACCCACGCAGCATGGCCTAGAAGAAAGCCCCTTGGTTTCTTACTTTTTATAAAGGCTGCACAAGTGCTCACGAGGTCACAATGATGGTCTGTTTGTAGACACGCTCTCGCTAAGCTTTGAAGTCGGGTGTTGTTCGGCACCAGTGGTGTAACTGTGATCAGGTCTTCAAGAAAAGCCTCTGGAATTTTTTCTAACTCAGAAAAGGAGTGGAAGTTAGTTGCTAGTGGTGGGCAACCCTCTTTGTTGACTCCCTGCGTGGAAAGTGTGTATTGAAAGTGTTTCAAACTGCGTCTATTTAGCGCTATTAGTTTTCAGTTAACCACTTCGCCATCCCGCCACAAACTGTTCTGCTATACCGCTCTAACCATTGTCGAGAAATGAGCGCTTTATTGAATACGATGACACCAGGCCCTTGCAGAAATCCAGCCAATCAACTCGGCGATGCTGAGAAAGACATCAGCAAGAATAAACTGAGAAGCGGTTGATGACGGACTTACTAGCGAACTCCCACAACGTCTGGGCCATTTGAGACGGCCCCAGTGATAACACCGTAGCGATGACTCCAGAGGCCACTGATGACAGAGGATGCGGACTATCCAGTGATGCGGCGGGTGATACAATAGACAGCATAACGTAATGTCGTTGTGCGAGTGGAACGCCGCCATTCAGACAAAGAGAGAAAGGATGACGTCGGAAAACCGCGAATGTGCTTTTAGAGATTACAAACAACGATGGTTGTTATTGTCTTCACCGGTCGTTGTCCGCTACGGCTATCAGCATAACTGTCAATTCATTTAGCAAGACAATCGGGTTTTGCGACAGCATATATATCGGGCTTTTGTTGGCGGCACTTCTGAGGATAATCACGTTTGTTGGGAATAATGTAGCGAGAGACTATTAACAAGCGATATGTGCGTAGAAGATGTAAGAACAGTAGCAAACTACCACAATCACTAACAACTTTCATAACATCCCAATTGAAAAAATACCGCTTTCGTCACGGCATACCGCCAGTTGTTCAAAAGAATCGCAATCCGAGCGCATCAGTACCCGGAAATAATGTTGCGTATTATGCCTTGGAAGAAGGTCGAGGAAAGTACGTGTGTGGGCATACACGATGTGTGGGTGCAATTGCTTGAATTGCGCAGAACTGTATGGCTACGAGAAACGATTTAAAATTAATATTTACTAAACAGGCACCCAACTGTTTGATGTTCTGCAAACGCAGGACCGGCAAAACGAAGTGCTTTAAAATGTCCTTTCTTCACCCTGTTCTCCCCGAACACCTCGAGGAGATAGTGGTAGAGTTCTTGGCTACATGATAAGCAAATCCAAGAAGCTGTATTGAAGTTTACGCATATATTTTATTTACGTGCTGGAATCTTCCTATACAGTTAACTTCTAATTCTCTTGCGATCAGTTATGCGGCGGCACAGGTCATCGCGTCTTCTCAATATGTACGGGTGCTTACAACAATTTTCAGAACAAAAAGTTAAAAACAAAAATTTAATTTCTTGATAGCCAAAGAATGCAGCCGCGAACTTAAGGGTGTGCTCTGTCCCTCCATCGTCAACCTGCACAGTGCGCCCTTAATGTATGGCCGCGCCTCCGAATAGGAAAGAAGGATGGGATTTTTCGTGATTGCGCTGTTGCTAAAACTTTTGCGGGCACATGCACATGTCACACACGGTTCTTACTATACAGACACACATTTATTGTTTTTCAGCAGCGCAGGGGACAACGGACGAGACAAGTGCACAGACACGGCGCTGAACTTACAACTTACAACGTGTCTGTGCACTTTATTGTTTTTCGCCCTTGTCCCCTGCGCTGCTGAAAAACAATGTCACACCAACTTGCCCAAGCTTCTACAGTATCAATACACTTCTTGCGCTGCGCTGTTAACTTGTCTGTCGCGTAAAGGTGTAATTTCACTACTCTGCCATTAACAGTTACACTAAAGGATGATATGCTGCATGCGTCAATCAGTAGTTATTTTGCGGGATACCGATCAAAAACGTACGGTTGGAAGCGAATGAGGTGTGCACTACCACAGGAGCTTCGAATTGTAGCACCTTACCCTCTTGTGACGGCCGTGCCTGGGATCGAGACAGCCGAAGGTGAGAGGGGAGGGAAGGTATTTAAGTGCAGGTATGTTACTTTCCTATTCTGAATCCTGCTTATCGAAACCACCTCATATTTGGCGTTGCAATGCACAAGCTGGCGTCGCATACGCCACTTTTGTTATCGATAGTACAGAGGTGAGCACGCTTGTCTAGAGCCCTCGAGTGGTGCGCTGAGGAGCAAAACAAGGTATATTTTAACGCCGATGCTTTGTTAGCGGTGAGGGGCCTGTGCTGGCACGGATTGTACGTCTATCCTGCTACATTGCACTCGAGGGGTAGTATTATCTCCAAAACTAAATGCCGTCTTATTAATTTCACTTCCGTTAATCCGCAGAGCATCGCTCAAGAGCTTTAGAAAAGTGTGTTCACCTATGTACATAACTTAATTCGTAATCAATGCAAGACTCATGTTTATGGTTTAGGGGGTTTAACGTCTTGAAGAGACAGGGGCTATGAGGGACGCCGTAGTGAAGAAATCAGGAAATTTCGACCACCTGCGGTTCTTTAACGTGCACTGACATTGCACAGTACACGGGCCTTGATAATTTCGCCTCCATCAAAATTGGACCGCCACGGCCGGGGTCGAACCTTCGTCTTTCGTGTCAGCAGCAGAGCACCATAACCAGAGAGTCACCTCGGCGGGCGCAAGACTCGTGTGTAAAATATTGCAGTAAAAGGTAGGCTAAAAAACATTGGCTCTTTCTAACCATGAAATGTTGGCCCGCATTTTCCAAGCTTATTTATTTGAAGTACAGATGAGATCGCCAGAGGATGACAGCCGGTTTTGAGCGGTTGACAATACTTTGTTGTTATACGCTGACTTTTATTTATTGCATTTCTTCCTAGCCTTTCTTTGTTTTTGCTTGCACGGGCGCTAATCACTAATTCATTTAGATGCAATGTGCGTCTACAATACACGGTGTTGATTCCATTTTTACGCTTCAGTTGTTGCTTATATGATTCAGCTTTCAACTCACTCTTTTCAATTCTGTGACACTATGTACATAGTTCTATTTCGAGCTGTTTTGTAATCTTCAAAATTAACGCCAGCAGCACAGATTGGCTGTATATAGTTTGTTTTAAAGTGTAAAAATATAGGCAAAATGCTTTCCTCTTCGCTCGCCTGGACTGGACCTGCCTTGACTATATCACCTAAAGAGAAACGCTTCATCGCTATCTTCGTATTCAAGTGCCAACTGTTTACTCACCCTTCGTGGGAATGCTGAACATTACTTTTTTGGTGCTATTATGTAAACTTATTCTTGTCCTCTGCCTGTCCGGGTCGTCAGCAATGCACTGCAGATCGTCATCTCAGTTACATAGCCACACACTCTCTTCAGCCTCTCATAGTTACCATTGACTTCTCTATCGTGCATTACCCCAGTCGAGCGCCGCAACCAAAGCTTCCAGGCGTGGTAGTGACAGCAACGCAGAGAATGTGGTTCTCCAACCCATTTACTTTCGGAACAGCTTCTTTCAAGATCTCGCGTGCAAGGCTACGAGTGCTTTGCAGTGTTTGTAATCTCTTTCTTGGACACATGTGCAGGGCTTATCGACGATCAGTGTTTGCATTTCCCGCGTGACTGTGGGCGTTTCCTGTGAACCAAGACCAATTACTGTTTATTTTTAATGAGGATTTTCACTAGCACTTGTTATATTCTTTGCCTTTATTCGTAACTTGAGTGATGGTGGCGAAACCGAGCCTCTTTGCCGCGTCGACTAGTCTAATGTTGCTCAGCTTTTAATAAATGTTTCAACAGTAAGGGACTTGTGCGCGCATGCTTGTGTGTTTGCTACATACACGAAAAGCAAGCAAATGCTTACTGGCACGAAAACAGTATAGTATTTCGAATCTCCCACCGAATGGATTAGTAATATCATGGCCTTCAACTATGCGACAACTGCGCGTGAGGTTGAGAGGGGCTTCAAATGTGTGCAAAAGTTTCCCGAGCACAAGATCTTCCCCGCACCTTGATAGTCCAGGAAACACTTCATATTCTCTACACACTGTCCGCTTTGTTTGTGCTGAAGTATTTTCGAATTTTTTCTTCACCTAAGTCGTTGGTTTGCGAATTATTTCTCTTTTTTGTTTCTTTGCTGTTCAGCACAGAATAGATTTTCTCTGCCACGTTAAATATGTTAACATTTAGTTAACAACATTGCCGTGTTTTACTTCTAAAAGGCATTATCAATTTGTGGTAGCGCTAGCTTTGTCTCCCTGTGTTCAATTTTCCTCAGTCGTTCAATGCTTTCTCAACAATTTGTGCCTTTTTCCTCCGAACTGTAGTGGTCTTACAGTTCTTCGTAATTTTAACACGTCTGTTAGTTAGGCCTAAAGTGTGCTGTTCTAGGCTTTCACGGCTTCGCGTTTCTTAATGAAGCCCCTTCTTTCCTCCTAAAGCGTGCCTCTAACATGGCTTGCTACCCAACCTTGTACTACAACTGCGGACGGTGCAATTATCATCGCAATTTTCTTATCTGGCCCCTTTACGGGACGCTGGTCGCCTAAATTAAGGTTAAGTAAGCAAATTAAGTAAGCTAAAGTATATATTGAGGCTTCGAGTAATGAAAATATCACAAATGGACAACCGATGTCTGCACAACTTTCACTGAAGGAAAGCTCCTTTACACGTTCACAGCTGGTCTTACAAGTTTTTCAACGCTATGTAGGAACTTTTCTTGCCGAGACAAAGATAGGGAAAGCACTCCAGGGCAACAAGGCTAAAAAAATGAGAGAAAATCTCAAGGATCGTCCTTTCGCACCGTCAAATATTGCGCCTGTGCACCTGTCTTATCCGTGAGAACGTTTCCTCAAGCGGCATTCCACCTAGCGAGACCGATTGGCCTACCGGACGTAGCCGCTACCACTTTGTTGCTTTGCTCCTTTTGCGCTGGTTTATCATCACCGAGTAAGCAGTGTGAGTGCAAAGCGAAGGTGGCGGTTTTAATTCATTTTTTATACACCTCTCTATTGCCGGTGGAGTTTCGGCCAACCGGGTGACCTCGGCAGGTCTTTCTATTGGAGCACTTAGCCGAAGGCGATTTCGTGAGTCAGCCGGCCGGAAGGCAAAAAAGCAAAGCATGTACGGATAAAAAAGATAACTGGAAGCCACTGGAGCCTTTCACGCTCGCGGCTGGCACGCCCTACAGGAAGCTTTCGCCCGGCTTGATTAATTTCATGACTAGGTGTACCTATAGTTATTTCGTTCTCCCTTTCTCCGGTCCTGTGACGGAAATCATTCCCAGCGTGAGTGAAGAGGTCCAGCCACATAACGCGGTATGGGCAAGCGATGGGAACCGTGGAAAAAAGAATGGTGATGAATTCGCGCGAAACGCTCGTAGTTTTGGGCTACTTTATGATGCGAATGCAGTCTACAGGTAGTTCACTTCGGCATAGTGCGGGTACTTTTCCATTTCATGTTGGGTAATGCGCCTCCGTAGGTCCCAGACGAAGACCAAGAGGTCGGGGAGTGTGGTGAAACATCCTCACTCGTATCAGTGCCCAAGGAATGAAGCTTAGGCACACCATTCATCATTGCATCCTATACCCCTACATCTGCAAGGTTAGGTTTAGCAACGCATAGCAATGAGATGAAAGTAATGGTGATGAAAATACTTTCGCTGACGAAAAGTAAAGAAAAAATCTTGTAAATAAAGCTTTGATTCGTTGGGAACAACTGTTGTAGGAATGCATTGCTGCCGATAGGCCACAGAAGCCTCCTTATTTTACCTAAGTTATTCTTTTCGTCTGCTCCTTTCTCATCTTTATCTGCCGATTCCTGCCATCTTCACCATCTGGATAACATGGATAAGTGGTGCTCCTAACAACGCAGCCATGTGGTCATGACACAGTACACAGTTTGAAAGATATATCGCTGGTCTTTATTTGCGCCGGATGGACCTCTAAATACCTCGCCGCGATACGCCGACACAAAATTGGGCGGAGATCTTGCGTGCGTCAGTGCAGGAACCCTACGCCACCTTTTCCTATGTTTCGAACTTTGTGGTTCATATTTAGACATACACTCAGCATGTACAGCAATATACCACTAACAACTCACTAAAATAAAGCGGGCGAACTGCAGTGACTGTCGGCGTTTGCTTAGTAACGCCTATATTTATATGGTTGTCGGGTACGGGAATTTTTTCGGTGAGGAGAACGCATGGAAAATGACTGCCATGCCTAAAGATCCAAGACTCATCCTATACAGGCAGCCAGAGCGTGGTTGCGGTAGAGGCGTACAAGAGATTTTAAGTTGTACATTCTAGGGATTAACGTCTCGAAGTAAAACGTGGGCTATGAGGGACGCTGTAGTGGAGGACTCCGGAAACAATTTGGAGCACCTAGGCTTCATTACTGTGCGCTGACCTTGTAAACCACACGGTCGTTTTTTTTTACATTTTTGCCCCCATTGAAATACGGCCCCCGAGGCCAGGATCGAACCCGTGACTTTGCAGTAAGAAGCCGAACGCTAATAAACTTAGCAACCACGGCGGGTCGGTATATTAAAAAGTTAGGAACAGTGACCAAAGGGAGGGGGATAAACGATGTTTTCCGGCCCCAGAAGAACGTTGCAGTGAAATATCCAACACCCTTTCCAGTTACACACATTTCTCTAAATCATTCCAAAGCTAGAAAACATTACATGACTATATGTGAAGACCTCGAAACAGCTAGAGTCTATGCACTAAAGACAGAGTGATGCTTCATTTTGGTCTCTCCGCAGCTTTTACGGAACATATCCAACAATTCCGGACAAAAGCATTTTTGAACATACCCAACAATTCTACACAAAAGCATTTTTGAACAGGAAAGAGTTTATGAGCGCAGCTTTTTCATGTACTATAGGATTTCACTATAACAATAAATGCATCCGCAGACCTTCCGTGGGTAGGCGTGCATTTTTTTTTTGTGGTAATATTCTTGCGGTCGTCAAAAGCGTTCCCTATTGGTTTTCTAAGGCAATCTAAACTGCTCGATGCGAGGCATGAAACACTATAAAACTGTGATTTTCTACATATCGAAAGAATGGACAATTCACTTCAACATTTCTATACCAGTACCTCACAATTTTCCAATAATTAAAATTTTTGTCCAAATACTGGCAACTGTTCAATCCTTTCTAAGAAAGGCCTCTTAATTTGCTGTGTTAACCACTCCGGGGCAGAAAATCCCTCATAGCGAATTTGGAATGTTCGCTTTTTAACACACGCCGAATGTCCGTTAGGGCATTGCTGTTGCGTCGCACAATTTGCATAGGTTTCGTTCGAGCAAGGCGAAATCAGATCGAGGCGTACAGAATATAAAGACGAGTCAAGGGCGCACCTTCCTCAGTGCCAGCACTCGTCCTGTTTTGCTGCATTTATGAGAGGATCCTACTGAGTTTGAGCCAGCTTAGAGGAGTCTGCCATCATCTCCTGCTAGGCTACGCAATGTATCTAGAAATGCCGCTTGTTCAGGATAATCTAACATACGCCGCCAGCGATCGTAGAGCGATTTGCACGAATTGGATGTTCTGAGTCGCGTAGCACCTTTCAATGCCCAGACCGCAGCAGGGGACAGCCCTCTGTCGTGGCACCGGAACGCGTTGGCTTCCAGCAACGCGAGCATTACTTCATGAGGCAAGCTGCAACGGTATCTTGGCACAGCTGGTGGATGTACGAACTACACAGATGGTTAGTGAAAGTGTACAGCCTCTATCGAAAATGTGCTGTCGACCAGGATTGATGTTGGTTCGTGTGCTCTGGCTGGACTTGCATGATTGGTGAGGGGAACAGTTATCCTCGGGCCTTTAGAGATTGCGATTTTCGAGAAAGCTACTGAAGTGCATCCGCCTGGACCGTTTAGCAAACACTGTGTTCTGTGTATTTTCAAGCAAAGGAGTGTGTGAGCGCAAGACGTTTCCGTTTCGGCTGTTGAGAAGCGATTCTACCAGGATTATATCATCCACCTTCTTGCCGCCAAATGCACTGCAGCAGAGGACGCTCCGGCGTATTACGGTTACGGAGGACTAGGTACCCTACTACAGAAGCAAGTACCCTACGAAAGTACTAAGCATCCTACGCCTGTAAAATTTCACGTTGCCTAGAGGAGGAGGAGGAGGTGGACGTTGTATAGAAATTGCTTATGCATTTTACGCAGCTAAAATACGACGAATATTATTCCTATTCAAGAGAGTTCTTGAGCTACTTTTGCGCAGAGGTAGAAGGCACCAACATGACAGGAAACAGCTATGGAGACCCTGTAGAGGGGAAACAAGACGGACATTAAATACTCGCCAATCGCCACGAGGAGCACGCAGGCATGACTGCGGAGCAGAGGCACGGCCCATACGCGTGCAAAACTTTCTTAACGAAGAAGCAAAGGCAACGAAGGAGCCAAGAAAAGCAGAAACGAAAGAAGGGGAAAGGACCGAGCTGGGTGATAGAAAGAAAGAAAGGAGAAAAGACGCGCGATAAAGAAGGCAGTCGGACCAGACTGCACGATGCAGGGCAGGTAGGTTACCTGGTTTCTGGTCCGCTGGTTGGGCCGGCGGCTGTCACGTGACCAGCAAGAAAAAAAAAGCGTTCTTGGAGATGAGTGAGGGCAAGTGGGGAGGGAGGACTTCAGGGGAAGTGAGCGAGCGAGGGAGAGAGTGAGTGAGTGAGTGCCGGAGTAGTTGTTGCCAGACCACGCGTCGCTCCACCGGTTTCCGAGGGTGGTGGTGGCGTGCGGCGTTGAGACGCTGGGACCCGTTACGTACGAGCAAAGCAGGTAACGGTGCTCGACCAGGTCGGTCGGTCGGTCCGCTCGCGATTCCACTGCGCATCGTGCTACGAGTGTGCCACCACCGAGACAGCGCCTCGTCGCCCTCTCTCTGCCCCCACCGGACGTTGAAGCAGGCTTCGCGGGACTTCGCACTCTCACCGGCAGGACTAGCGCTTTACCAGCGCGAAGACGGTTCTCAATTTTTTTTCCAGGGGTTGAAGAAGAACGGTCAGTGCAATCCGAAACCAAAGAATCGTCGTCGGTGACGTCGTCTGCGCGGCTCCGCTGAGGGCGCGCGCTCTGCCTAACTTTGTCGTCGTGTGCGAGTTGGCGTGTGCGTTGTTAGGCCTTGTCACCCTTACCTGGGTTAGGTGGATACTCGCTCCCGTTTGATTTGACATTAACCCGCCTGAGCCAGGGAGCTTTCTGCCTCGAAATTCATTCTTGGCTTTGGTTTGACTGAAAAGAACGAGGAACATTTCGCGAGGACTCCGTGGGCATCTAATTTTGCTCTAGCAGTTTCGGTGTAAAAAAGGACACCGACGTCTCGGAGTGTGTGATATCCAGTGAATTCCGTCTCCCACACGGGTTATCGGCTGCTTCGAACAAGGACTACCTGTCTGCAACTGGATTCGGAAGCCGTCCTGCACAATAACATTGCATCATGGTGAGTCCGCTTGAGTTGTATTATTTTATTTTTTTTCTATGAATCATACCAGCTCACATCTGCACACAGTGGATGTTCTGATCGCCTCTAATGCTTTTGGGATAGTTAGAGGTGTCGCGCGTCTGGTTCCTGAAGGTAAAAAGCCGTCACGGTTGCAGCGGGACGTTTAATTGGGGCGTTTAGGTTGGTTATTCTTTGCATAGAAAAGATAATCTACTAAGTTGACAGAAGAACAAAACTTGCGCAGTCGGGCATAACAAAATGCATAATCCGAAAAAAAAGGTGTTGGAAGAAATTGCGTCGTCAGTGACTGAAGTGTGACCAGTTCTCCATGCCCTTCTATTCGCAGCATTCTTAATAGCGTCAAATCACTTTGCTTCTCTCCTGAAGAGGGCATAGAAAAGCAGTAAGATCAGCTCGGCACCCTACGTGACCGAATGCCACACACTGGTGACGCACTATAGTCGTACAGAATGACTTTTTAGCCGGGTGGCTTGTGTTCAGACTGCTAAGTAGATGACTTCGTTTTCATTGCCAGAGCAAAAGACCTACGCTGAATTTTTGTACTTATCGCAAACACTTGGAATCACCTTTGGCCAGCTCCTGCTGTTCGATGTTAGCGCACCCTTTCCATAACTTTCTGGAAAGTTCGCTTCGCAAGAAATAACCGACGTCCTTGCGCGCTGCGTCGACAAAACCGCTGGGAACTGTTTAGTCTTGTTGCAAGGCTCCCATAATCTACGCTTACCCTGCGGGACACCTGCGGGCTGTAGCGAGAGACCGGATCGATCGGCAAACTTGAAGAACCAGTCCTCTCATTTGTTGATTACGCGAGGTTTGAGAGCGCCAACGTGCTCCGGATGATTGTGTTGGACCGTCTGATATCTGACGATTAATCACTGCACCCTGGCTACTGTGCGGCCATTCTTTTTGTTTGCACAACTACCTGTAATCAATGCATTGAGATTCCACTGACACGACATATAACCTCTAGCTCAGCACTGAATACCATTCTCGAACTCTCCTGCACTTCTCAGAGTAGTCGCGCGGACGCGCTGAGGTCGATGCCGCCACCTAAGCTGAGGAAACAATGTCAAGTTTTTTCGATTCCTTTTTTTTTTCAGAGGCGCCGGCGTTTTATAGAGATTTAGGTCAATTTTTCTTTTCCTGGATCCGAATAGAAGTATGAAGTTCGCGCATTCTTCAAGAAGGTAGGGCTGCACAGGTGGCGTGTATATAGGCTTCGGTAAGGGTAGTTTAGGCGTATGTTTCAATAAATTCTCTTAACATGCTTCCGTGAGCTGATAAGCCTCGAACATAATCTAGCCGCCTCGTTAGATGTCTTAACTGCCGGGTTCGATCTCGCCGAATGCAGGCGGCCAGCGTCGTCATGGTTGGCTGACGGTACGCAACGAAGCGCCCAGAATGGGATTTGATCGTATATTCGCGTGGAAAATATCAGTAGCCAGAGCTGAGCATTGCTAGTGCACACGAGTGCACTAGGAGATCATGTGTAAAGCACTTTTTTGGGGGGGAAAGAAATTTTATTTAAATTACCCGGATTTACTAGCCTGCTGGGACTCACGTCGCAGGTCGTTGAAGAGGCTTATACTCTGCAGCTGGAAATGCGCAACTTGAACAGGCAGTATTGTGAAGGCGCCGTTAGCCCTGCTGAACTGTTTTTTTTTGCGTCGCGGCGTTTAGCAGTGAGAAGAACTAAATATAATTTCCCAGAATTGATCAATAATATTCGAATTGCTGTTGTGAAATAGTAAAGAAGTCTGCAAGATGTCTTCGAATACTCGCGCACAGTGGTCTGGTTTGTATGATGTTAGTGCTTAGATTATTGAAGGACTAGAATGCCTCCTGCCAAAAGCTGAACCGCCTGCGCCTTCGCGACACGTGCTTCAACACGGCTACCCGATAGGCGTATTGAGAATGGATGTGTGAAAAGTGCAAACCAAAGAAGAAGCCCTAGGTGAAGCAAGAGAAACTATCCTGTCCTTGGTCTTCTAAGCTTTGTTTTCTTGGCGATTATGCTGGCTCAAAGGCAATAAACTTAAGTTGCTAGGGCCGAGGTCAAGGTTTTGAATCGCGGTCACAGTCCGGTCTAGACGGCGTATATAAGACGCAAATGTGCTGTGCTATTTAAGCTGGCGTTAGCAACTCTATGCGGTCAAGACCTAGTCGGTCAAGCCCCAGCCCTTGGGCTAGTTCTTCCTTCAAAGCTCATATGCATCTTCGGCGCGTTGAGCCCCTCTTACCTGTCCAGACCCCATGCAAAGTTTGTTGTCTTGTGGAAATTTTACTTTATTCCTTCACTTAATAAACCGTGTTACCGGCTGGCAGTAGGTCTGACCCTCAGTCCGCAAGTGATTTCATTAGAAGGTGGAGTGCATACTCGCGTAGTCTCCTGAGAAGAAGCCCCGATGGAGGCGAGGGCTCTAATCGCCGAGGAATGTCCCGCGGCGGACCTTGCGAGAGCGGCAGGGGACGGCCGGATTGGGGTTAATTTTCGGAAAGATGCGACAGCAGTCTCCTTGTCTTTTTCTTTCACCTTGTTTTTCCTTCCGACCACGAAAAGATCACCGCCGCCGCCAATGCAGCCAGCTGAGATTATACGAAGCTTGCTCCGTGTTCAAGGAGTTCACTTTGATGGTTACGGATTTGTTTTGTTTTCCTTCTTTGCATCTTCTAAGTCGAGGCTATCGACGAATTTCGCCCCAGTTTCAACTCAGAAATGTGTTTGAGAGCTTAATTGAAAGGGAGATTTTCAAGGAAATGCGCCTGTGTCTTCCTGTCCGTACTGGACAGCTTATTTGCCTAACCTAATTAACAGTGCATGTCCGAGTTGATCTGAATGATGATAAACAACACACACGGCTTCATTAGTTACAAGTCTGGACACAACAAAAAGCGTTCTTTATTGTGTTATCATCTCTCCCTGTGGTCTTCCTAATAGCGCCACCTTCAATTTCAAAAACTGAGTGACCAACTAGCCCAGCACCAAGTTCTACAGAAGGTTACGAAGCACACTACTACTTTTTAGTCTATATTTACCTTCTCATACAAAAACTGTCAGCTTTGGCATATGCATGCCAGTAGTGATCCCTTGTGCTTTTTGTGGGAGACGCACAACGTGCCATTGTTTATCGTTTATGATTTGACAGGTGGGATAGGATTCGGAATGAAACAGCCCTTTGCCCAAGTCCGTCCACAGAACTCGTGAGTACACAGGGCCTCATTTGATATAAGGCCACATAGGTAGATTTAAACTGCCCTTGTTGTCCAGGTAATCTTGGCGATGAAAGGAAGACAAAACGGAAGAAGCATACTAGACGAAGTATAAGGTAGCCTCCAAAGAGATTATGGAGCTGTATGAGTAATCGGTGCTCATGTGTTTCTGGAGCACTTACACCCAGAGTTTATCGCTAGTGTTCACAACCTTTTCGCTGGTAATCTAGCCGAATGCAAAACCCATTGAAACGTGCGCTTCGCATATGCTGTGTTAATAATGAATGTACGCTGGATGGCAAATTAAAAAAAAAACCTCCAGCTCTGTTCATTGCCAGAGAACTTCATGAACAATGATTCGCTGGTTGAATAGAGAAAAGGCACGCTCGGTATCGCGGACGAAAGCGCGCACTGTGTGCGCACACCTGTACGTGAAAGGGAAGGTGACAGACGCCGCTGTTCAAATTGTTTCCAGAGCGCTGAAGAATCTGAAGTCTATATTTCTTTTTGGTTTTCTCTTTTATTTTGCAAACGAGTGATCTGGTCTAGCGAACAGTAGTGGAAAAGTGACCGGAGAAAGGAATGGTCTCTGCCTGCGGAAAGCAGTAATGATCGTTTTGTTAAATTAAGTATACATATTGCAAGTCAGTTCTTTGGTAACAGCCGAAGGGTCTCAATATAACAGCCGGGAAAAATAAAGATAAAACAGTTATGCTGCCAGAAAAGCAATAATTAACAGCACTCATACATCTCTCGGCACTGCGCCTGGGTTGGTGACGACAGTCGAAGTAGCCTGACGTCACCAACTCAGCGGGAGTATTGTCTAGCCCATCGGTTTGGACGGGCCGACCTCATAAAATGACTTTCCAGGTCCTTAGAAAATGATATTAAAAATATATAACGATATTTGTCTTCGAATATAATTTTTCCCCACAAAGACACACAGCCGAAAAAATCCGCCCTTGCCCAAGACCGCAGTGATGGTATGAAGTTTCCTCTTGGAAACGTCGAAGGATCACTTGAATTACTGGCAGCTGAGACTGGATGTATGTTGGGACAAACTGGTTGGAACGTAAGAATTTTAAGTCTTCACTTCGCAGGGAGAACCGCGTGTAAACACGATAACACGAACCACCTATGGAGGATGAGGTGTCCGAAACTGGGTTTGCCTCCTGAAGGGCGCAGCGAGGTTTACGGAGCCTCCTGCAAGCGCACAACCCTGAGGTAGCCGAGCGTTGGGTAGTGGTTTGCTTCTATTCATTTTTACCGGTTGGTGTCCGGCGGTGGCTTTCGAACCAACCACCACCCGCAGCCGAAGCAGACGCCCAGACTACTAGGCACCGACTGCTACGAAGGTTTCATTCCTTTGATCTACAAAAAAAAACATTGCTTTCAACTATCTTTAGATAGAACGCTGTGCCGAAGGCCTAACTCGAAGGACACTGCCAGAGTTCGTCACGTTTTGCTCTGCACCCGCTGGGAAGATAAAAAAACACGCCCGCTGGAAGTGGATCTTTGCCAAAGTGCGGCGCTACAACTTGGTAGTCTCAACAAAAAGAGTGATGTATTGTTTATTTTTCTTGTCCCAAACATCACAAGAACTATTGCCTTCCAGCTTCTGGGTTTTTTTTTTTACTTCATTTGAACTTGCAAAGAACAAAGAAGCAAGACGTTCTGCGGGCTTTTTGTCCGCGGCTTGCTACAACTCCAAAAGAAAGGTAAGACCGCGCGAATGTCCCATTCGGGCAGTCCTACCTTTCTTCTGAATTAGCCATATAGCCCGCAAGAACGTTCTGCCACAACTATCGTTGAAATTTTTTCACTCTGGAGTAAAATGCTCGGAGAATCCATTTCCGGCGTCTATGGTGTCAGCCCCCGATTTTGCGGGGAAGCCATTTTGAGCTGAGAAACACTGTACATTGCTATTGCCAGTGCAAAGGCACCCTAGGAAGCCTAGCTAGAATATAGAGATACACGTACAAGAAAGACTCGACAGGGATAAGGCTCGTGTGCTTTTTGTCTGCTCTTAGTAAATCTAAAACACCCCTGGAAATCAGATACCTATTTCCTCCTCCACTGTCGCTGGTCGCTGTCTGGAGCGCACTCTGCCAGCGGCCAGTACAGCGTACAAGAAACCAAGTACCAAGCTCGAGGGCGCGACCATAACTCTAGTTCGGTATGCTGATGGCGTGTGACTTCAACTTCGCCATTTGTGCTGATTGGTGGTGTTGAAGGAGAGATTTTACGAGGAGAGATGGCAAAGTCGGTGGAGCCGATTCTCACAGGGCAGGCTAAGGAATAAGAGGTTAATGTTGCCATGCCGATACAAATAGTATGTTTCTATTCTTTAGTCTGGGGTGTGCCTTCTTTTCGGACCGTTTTTAACTGAGACTTCAATTGACGTGCTCATAGGTCGTACTTTAAACATAACCACTGTCCGATATCGGTGAAGTACCCAGGGTACGCTCATTCTAAGGCGAGGTAGTCGTGAGTATTAGAAGCAGAGCGCTCCTCGTACCGCACTGATGACCCGATGTTATGTTGTTCTCATGCACAGTTATTTAAGTAGCATCACTAAAGCTTCCCAAGACGTCAAAATGTCGAACATTACGCTTGGCTTCCACAGTACCAGCCACGAGAAGATCGCGCCGACTCCAGCTGCACCTGCGCAAAACTCAGTGAACAGTCGCCTAGAGCGTGCATGGCGTTGAGGACAGTTGCTGAGAGCATGCACGGAAGTTTTGAAGACGATTTAACTCGTGCAGCACAAAGTTCGGTGGTACATGCAGTTGCAAGAATCCGAAACGGCATCTGGATCTGACCTCCCGCCATTTTCAGCAGATTAGTAGAGAGGGGCGACGCGTACGACCATCACGGTCTGGTATAAGAATCCTCTTGAACTTTTCTTTGTCAGTGCGGGAAATGGCGGGACAGTCATCTAGCCTCCTAGTTTGTAACCAATTAAACTGCAGGTTCTGGTAATGGTGTCTGCTGGTAGTTTTGCAAGTGACGTGGTCAAAACGCTTTTCACATACTATGGATTCCAGCCCTCATCTGAGTAACCGCGCCGGCCGTTTCAGCGCAACCTCAATTCAGTTGCCAAACCGTAGACCTCTGATATGACTGCGGTTTATTACACGCGTATGATAGAGGGCGGAAGAAAAAGAAAAGTCGTTGTCCCCTGAGAAGAAACCGCACGTCAGGCAAAAAAAGAAAGAACAGCAGCTATAAGGGGCGGTGGAAAGCAGCTACAGTGAAGAAACTCCACCCACGTCATTCGTCCAATTAGTATGGGCGTTGCCTTTCAGACATAAAATACCCCTCAAAACTAATTTGTGCTTGTGAAAAGCCACGGCGCAGTTTGTGCCAGTCTCTACCAGCCGGGGAAAGTGCTGGAAAAATTCCCGGTTACTGCAGAGGACCCTCGGGGTATTGAGCTTGCGATATCTTTTAAACGGGTCACGTTCACTGAGGAGGCGACTGCAGTGCATTTGGGACGCGGGAGATGGCGTAAACACGCATGGCGCACGTGTCAGATAAGATAATATTTTTTGCTTACAGTTTTAATTCTTTCAAACGTTTCATTTAGCATGCTTTCTCGCGGGGGTCGCGACGTGAGGTGCGGTCGGTAACCCTATTCGGTTGTGCTCGAGGTGAGCACTTCAGAAGCGGAAGTTTTGAGATCTCAGTTTAGACTTCCGCTTCTTATAGTCTGCCGCTGTTTTCTTTTCTAAAGCTGAGATATAACTTATTTGGCAAATATTTTCCCCTGCACACGCACTAAGAGAAGGCAAATGTAGCAGGCGGTGGTAGGGAGTTAGGCGGGCGGAGGAGATTCTGAAATCGGAGAGGATAAGGCACAATGCACAACGAAATACACCGGAAACACATATTATTAAGTATAAAAACTCATAGGATACACCCGCATTTCTACTTGTAAGGTGGAAGTTTAGGCTAGTGAGCAGCACATTACATACAAAATAGAGCAACAGCACACAGGTGCAAACAAGAAGAGACACGAGCGCTACTGTGTGTTCTTGATTGTCCCTGTGTGCTGTTGTGCTATTTTGTATATATACACATAAATTTCAAATAAACACTAAGGATGAGCAATTGTAGTTAATTGAATGCTAAATAATAGTTAAGGACAACAAATAGGCAATAAACAATCAGCAAGAATCCAGGCACGCTGCCAGAAGTTCATAAATACACACACACATGAAGCCGCACGCAAATTTGAATGTCAACTTGGAGTCATTTCATGAGACTTTTGTTAGGCAGTGGATGTGTTTAGGATGCTGAAGATGATTCACGCGCACATCTAAGTCAAGCCGAGAACATTGCTCTGTGGAATGTGTAGTGTGAGCAGGACAGGTAAAAAATACAATTAGCAAACTTCCCCCCAAAAAAGCGAAGACCAGTGCGAACAATTTTTTTTCCTTCTGCAAACTGAAAACACCTTGCCTGTCACTGCATCCGTCTCCTTGAGGTTTCAGTGCAGCACCGTCCACCTCTTACTTCCACAGCGTGATGGAATCTTGCAGCTATGCTCACCATTAAGTCTCTGACGCACACCCTTGAGATCAAATTCCTGAGCAAATTCCTTATCGCCGGGGTAGATTCCATTGACATGGTCAAAACACAACTTTTATGGGCGGCAGGCGGGAGTTTAAGCAGTTAAGAAAATATCTCATGTCCCATTACGGAACGCCGAAAGGCTAGCCTTGATGACGTATGCGGTCATTGCTCGAACAAGTGGAACGCGGTTAATCATTATTGAGGGCTCATCGATGAACACGGTTCTGTTTTGAAGTAACTGATGAAATTTCTATCATTATACCCTGAGAATTCAAGGAAAGAGGCAACCTCTAATAGTAGTTCCTGCATGGAAGCTGCAGCCGCTAATCGATAACTGTAAAAAAACATCGTCTCAATGACTCGGGAACTTGAATACGAAAGCTGAACAGCGATAAGAACGGCGCATCACGCTGAATGCATCACTGCCCTCAGCTCGTAGCAATAGAGTTGAATAATGCGGCAGAACGAAAAGAGCATAGAAAATGGCATGATTGTAAGGGAGTAATTACTGATTGGCATCCACCCAAACTCAGCCATACGGCTGGAAAACGAAAGCTATACAGCTTTCTTAGAAACTTCGCAGTAAAATAAAAATTCGCCCTGGTCCAGGTTTCAAACCCGGAACAGCGCTTTACCGGAGCAGTCGCTCTACCAACTGAGCTCTACCAACTCTACCTTGTTACGAACATTGTTCCCACTTCGAAATAATGGTCATTTCGCTCTCGCCCTACCATAAGCTTGCCGTCCCGGTTAGCTCAGTTGGTAGAGCGATTACTCCGCTAAAGCGGTGGTCCCGGGTTTGAACGCCGGACCAGGACGAATTGTTCCCTAACTGTGAAGTTTCTGAGAAAGCTGTATAGCTTTCTTCCGTATCCGTATGGTTGCGCTTTGGTAGATGTCAATGAGTAATTGCTCTCTTTCTACAAATCTACCCTACCTAGGGGGTTACCCTAAATGTTTGACCAAAATGGCATGATATCCGAAGGTATGGTCAGTTATGAAAAGGTATGGGCGAACCAATGTCCCGAGATTGCATCCAGGAAGAAAGGTGCCGTAGTGGAGGGCTCCGTAATTACTTCTACCACCTTGGAATGGTTAACTCACATAGACATCGTACAGCACACGGGCATTTTCACGTTTCGCGTGCATCGAAATGGGGCCGCCACGGAAGGGCCCCGATCTCGAGCTCTGGGGGTCAGCAGCAGAGCGCCTTAACCGTGGAGACACAGTGGCGAATAGGAAGAAGGTTAGCGATCGCATTATCAGCACCTTTCTAGCGTTTGCTTTCGTTCGTAACAGCTTTCCTATTTTGTTCATTTAAACGCAAATAGATGAAATTTCTACTGTATCTGGAAGGAAGAGGAACGAAAGGGACTTACTAGAATACTAACAGTTAGTAGTGGTGCTCAGTGTTGTACATCGTTCCTGTTGATTAGTTTTCGAGTCCAGTCCTCCAGAAACTGATAAAGTGTTTTGCGCAAGCTGCATTCGCTTCAGCTTCAAAGTAAAAGGCGCAAGAAGCAGACCTTCTTCCAAAGCCAGAAGAGGGCATTCGGGTCCTTTTTCCTCCTGCGTTTTTTAGTCAAGGTGTCACGGAAAAACCTGCACGACGGCTGCAACCGAATGAGCAATATAGATTGGAGCACGGCCGTGTTCCGAATTCACAAGCTGCCCAGCTAATGACAGCGAAGCCAGTGACGCCACTCCCAATGATGATCTGTGTGTTCTGCTTCGCAACCCGAATGAGCTCTTCTTCAGCGAGTCGTTTCACTTCGCTTTTATGGCTTTCTGCCTCCAAAGTGGGGCGCCGTAAAACGAATGGAACCGTAATCGAAGAGAACTGTCCGCATATGTCACCGCGTCGAATGTTTTTCCATGCGCATTCCTTGTTGTGGTCAAGGATTGCTCTATACTTTACAGACTATGGCGGGGAAAAACATTCCATCCCCGAGTCACCACTATGCCGCTTGCGAAAAGCGAAATTCCTTTGCGAATGCAAGTTTCTACACCGTCTATAAGTTCGACAGTTGAAGTTCCATTGGCCGAACGGTCATAAAGTCTGTAAAGACTAGCGTATTAAAATACTTCAAGGCGAATGCACAGTAAAATGTTGTTTTCAAATTCCGTAGAACCCTCACAGCCCCTTGTTGCCATTTCTAGGTGCGATTTCAACACGGCCGTGTTAATCTCGCATAAGCGGAGTGAAAATAGTTCGGGCAAACGAGTAGTGAAGACACCGAGGTTCCTCAGAATCTAGTTATTCGTCCTGCAATACATAGTCACCGCTTGCGGAGGTGGCAAAGACAACCATGTAGTACTGCCCCTATGAATTCCGTGCTGCACATCAAACCTGCCATGCATCCGATCGGTTTCGCTGTTCTCCTCGTCCGACTTCATCTCGCCAGTGCTGGATCACGCAGGTGTCTTCGTGCAGCGCTAGAACGAGTTGCAACGTGAGGCTCTAATTAGGACACATTTAATAAGCCTAGAGCCGGGCCATTGTGTAGTGCAGATTGCACCCGAGTTATAATCCAGAACTATTCCACGATGCAATAACAATCGTGAACGCATAGAATTGTGTTGGTTGTATTTACACTGAACGTTCCAGCTATGCGTCTTCCAGACACCTGTTCCTCATGCATAAGCGCTTACAGCAACTTTCAATTAGCGTGATATTTACGTCGTAAGAGGAGGCAAGAGGTTGTGGTTCGCGGCCCGCAATACGCGCCTTGAAGCACTCATGAAAGGAAAGCAAGAAGCAATAAGTAGATAAAAGACATACCGCGCAATTTCTGAAATGGAACAGTAGCAGGACACGCCAGAACGTGGCAAAAAAGACCCCGAGATCTATTTCTTTCCCTTCAACGGAGACAGCCATCCGCCCTGCTTGAACGGCACTGCATCGAACTGGTGGGAACTACGTTAAGTATATACGCGCGCAATCGGAACCGCTTCGGGCAACAGGAAACGTGGAAGGACCTTTCGTCGCGTCGACCGGAGAGGAAAAAACGACCGCGAAGCGGGCAGGGAGCAGACAGCCGTCCGCGGGAAGCCCGGCGGTTCCGCGTCGTGCCAGAAGGCTGCTCACGATTATAAGAAAGAGCGACAATGAAAACAAAAAAGAAATATGGAGAGAAATCGAGCAGCAGAGGTCAGCTGGGCGACGACTCTGCGAGGCGTGCGAACCATTAGGGCTCGCTCGTGCCGTAGTTCTTCGTTCCCGAGGTATATGGCTTTATGCGGGTGCCTCTAATCGCTCCTAATAATAGCACCGAGAGAGGGGAGTTCGGATGCGAGTCTATAATGGTGCCGGCTTGGTCCCTTCCCACGCAGGAAAGGCGCTCACCGGTCGTTGAACACACAGTCGTACATCGGCCAATATGTCTTCCTGCTGCAGACGTTGATGCTTTCCTCTGGGAAGTGTATGTCGATGTGCAATTGCCTGCTTGGGGATCGTAGGGTTAGGAGGTAAGATAAGGCAAGACAAGGCACGATGCTTCTCTTTCATACCGGCTACGAATCGCACCATAACGTGAATACGGTTCTCCGTGCCCTAGTAAGCATAATGTCCCGGTGAATTTCCCTTTTACTATTATTGGCAAGAGACTATGTGCCAGATAATCAAGAAATTTCTGGTTTCCGGGAGTCAGACTGAACAGACACTGTGCCAGCGTCGCGTTCTGTTTCAAATCAATAGCTACGAAAACTGCGTGAGTCATTTCTCTATGGAAAGTCCTATCTGCAAAGCAAATACTTCGTTATCAGCATCGTATCATTATCACATTTAACCCGCCGAGGTGGCTCAGTGGTTAGGGCGCTCGGCTACTGATCTGGAGTTCCCGGGTTCGAACCCGACCGCGGCGGCTGCGTTTTTATGGAGAAAAAACGCTAAGGCACCCGTGTGCTGTGCGGTGTCAGTGCACGTTAAAGATCCCCAGGTGGTCGAAATCATTCCAGAGCCCTCCACTACGCACCTCTTCCTTTCTACTTTCACTCTCTCTTTTATCCCTTCCCTTACGGCGCGGTTCAGGTGTCCAACGATATATGAGACAGATACTGCGCTATTTCCTTTCCCCCAAAACCAATTATAATTATTATTATAATCATTATCCTATTTACACTGATTGCATGCCGCGGGCCTCTCACATTTACTTAAAGCTAACCCTATCCTGCGCCAGCTGAATCTACCCTGTCCACAGCACACCTTGTCCTATCGTCCTCTTATTAATGTTGTCTTGTCTTGGAATCAATTCCTTTACGCTAGGTGACCATCGGTTATCTTCGCATCTCATTGCATGTCCTGGGCATGGCATTTTACTCCTCTCGATTTCAGCTACAGTACAATTTTACTCACCTTGTTTGCTCGCGCACACTGCTTTATTCCTATCACTACATTCCCTTTGACGTTTTGCGAACAGTAAGCCGCTGCGTTGTCCTCAACCGATGCTTCATTAACCAAAATAGCACTATGTTGTAGGCGAAGCAGTTGAAGTCTGTTGACCAGAGACTGATTTCAAGTAGCGGCTGGTGCGTAAGAATTCTCTGTGGCCATGCACATTGTCCAAAGTTGTTGGAGTCAAAGTTCGCCGCCTTATTCCGAAACATACTGCAAGTTCCAACACGTAAGTCACTACTACCATTGATCAGCTGCCTTTAGTTATTAGATTCACCACAGCTCGCTGATTGGACGACAAGATGTAAAGGTAGCCAGCTGTACGTGACGCGTACGGATCGCTGAATCCTGGCTTCTTGCAGTCAATGTGCTACTTATCATAAACAGCTGCGACCCGTACAGGTGTATTGACAAAATTTGCCTTGACAGTCGATAGACTGAGCATAGCGAATTTCATGCAGAGTTAGCTGAAAGTAAGGTAAATATTGTTATGTGGTGGCCAGCCGAAGTATGAGACGAGATGACTGATGACAACGAGATGGTTTAATGGCGGTGGGCCTAGCGCAAGCGCTCCGTGCCACGCGACTGCCCACTTTGTCGTCTTCTAGTCCGTGACACTAACCGGGGCTGCCGAGGATCGTCCCGATCACGCGAACTAGAAGACGGCCGTGAAGACGAAACGTAGGACGTGACGATGGGCGTGACAGGAGGGATGAACACAGAAGAGAAGAAGATGCAGGGCTTGCCGTCACGATGAAAGAGATGAGCAGATCATGATCAGATGAGCGCTGGTCCAGGATGCTTCCGGGCCGTGCGTAGGTCACCTTTAGCCGACGGCCGAGGCCCATGTACACACCGAACGGCATGGGCAGGGGCTGTGTTAGAATATGTTGGCGGCTTCTATAGGGTCGATGGGGTCGTAGGTTCGAGTTGATGCGGCGTCGTGATGTTGTCGTGTCTTCTGGTCGGGGTGGGGGACGGGGCTGGGGTGAATGGCAGGGTCGGTTCTGGTCTCGTGGGCTGGGGCACTGCCGGGCGGTGCGGACAGGAACACACGACCGATGACCTCGGCACACGTAGGACGACGCAGCTCCAGGATCAGGATGGGGACAAACTCTGCACCTCACACCAAATGTTACGTGACGGCCAGCCGAAGTATGAGACGAGATGACTGATGGCAATGAGATGGTTTAATGGCGGTGGGCTTAGCGCGAGCGCTAGCTCCGTGCCGAGCGACTGCCCACTTTGTCGTCTTCGAGTCCGTGACAATATTTAACTCGGGCAGAAAGAACAAATCGTAGCATCCCCATTTCGAGACCACCAAGCATATAGCCCCCTGTATTACCCATACATTTGTCTCACCGAATCATTTATGGCCGGCTAATTGCCCATACAACGGGCGCGTGCAGCGTCCGTTTGTTGAGGAGTGCGCAGGAGGGCTTCGCTTGATGTTGCGGCAATCAGGAGCCGGTAGACTACACAAAGGGTCGGGCCATCGGTGGCCAATGGGCCTTGCAGCACACGACTCCCACGGGTTTCGCCTTCACGCTAAGCGCTTCCGCTCGCCGCGGAGGTCCTTCCGCTCTGTGCGCGGGGCCGACGCACACTTCCTCCATTAGCGTCTCCTGGGAACTAACCGCTCACGGCGCTTCGCAACCGTGCACCTGACACGGTGAGAGGAGTCAACTTCGTGCCATATTCTGAGGCCGGACATTTGGTTCCGGTGATGATCTTCTTGCCTTGATATACTCCGCTGTTGGTCTTTCCAGGTCAACGAGCCTGTGCTTGTATACACCTCTTTTGCCCTTGATGTCCTTTATACTCAAGATACTTTGCAGAGAAACTGGCTAATGGGCACGTGACGTTTGCTTGGACGGCGCAACAAACGGACGTTTCCGAGAAAGCAAAAAAATGCAAGCTAGCTTAGCACGCGTCAGACTATAATTTCTTTGTACGGCAAGAATCGCCCTTATAACATTGTATGGCCAGCAGAGAACCGCTGCGGATTTGCACGCAGCGCAACTAACTTATGTAGTGAAAGTGCTAACGCGCACCTATTTGTTCACGGTGCTGATACACAGAAACGGGGAAACTATGCCCTATCGACTACGCCTACTTTTAAGGCTGCGTTGTAAACGTCGTTAGTGTCAATGTCATGTTGGGCGCTCTTTTCTGTGCAAACCAGTCCTGGCTTCCCGTGGTAGCTGCCCATTCCTGCTTCTTTTCGGCCAACTTTCACTGCGCTTACAGATTTCTCAAGGAAACAAGTGTGAGCTTCCTCGTTGCATAGTGCGGCTCTGCAGTGCGCGCCCGTGTTCTCAGGGAAGTGTTCGTTTTCCTCTCGACGCTTCGGGCTCTCAAGTGAACGTGAACGCAGAAGCTCTCGATGTATCCAGTAGTCATCGGATATGCAAAGTCATATAGATTTGCCGGGGCCATTCGGCCCTGCACAAAGTCCCTGGCCAGGACTATCAGATCAGCATCGGGGACGGGAAGAGCAGACGATAGTCCGCTTTTCCTCCTTTTCGTCCCAGACGGCAGCTCCGGTGGTCAAGTTGAGCGTCGTCTGCTGATATAGATACGGGTGCACAGGGGGTATTCGGTCGATCGTGATGCGAATTTTGTTTCTTTAGAGCCGTGCTGCATATTTATTTATCCATTTTTGAAACCCAGCTTCATGCATTTCGAATGCCTCGGCGCATTATATTTGCAACTGTGCCACAGCCTGCCAGCTGCTGCGGCAGACTTCCTCGAGAGATACGTCTCCGTGCGGCGGCAACCAAAGCGGCATGGCTCTGCCGCAGGAAGATTTTTTTATTTTTTTCTCTAACCGAAAGGAACGGTGCCTGACGGCTACTCGCGACTGGCACACGCACGCTTCGTCTAACCTCGTCTCTTCAATGGCCATCATAGCCATAACCTAGCCTAACTGCATCAAGGCAGATTGCTTGACCGAAGGAACTAGTATTGGCGAAGACACGAGACCTCGCATTTATTTAACGAGTAATGAATATTGGTTGCTGTCAGCGCGAGCAGGGTGCATCAGGGGAATGCGGTGTTAGAGGAGCTAGTGCTGTTGGATTCTGCTCAGAAATCGTGTCAGTGTGGACCATTTGGCTTTGTCCGCCATTTCATCGTGTTAGATCGTTCACTGAATTTTGATTGGCGCAGTGCCTCGAAGTTTGAATGGCGATTGCGAAATTACGTGGGTCATGAACGAGAAAGCAGAACTACTTGACACAGAAGCAGCATAAAGCGAAGTGATCAATGCGAAGAGGTTAAACCTGACCTCTTCAGCCTGAACCTCCTTATATACAAGCACTGCAATGCACAGCTTGTATTGAAAAACAAAAACTAGAAAAAAAACGCTTGCGTCTTCATGTTAGCCTGTCTGCAGAGCAAGGGACAGTGGTACTCGAATCATGCTTGTCAGTCTACTTCAGGCGGAACGCGAATAGAGCCAGTATGCTTATTTGCAGAGTTGTGCTGGCTAGCAGCTGCTTGCTTGCCATGAACTTGCAGTGCCCCAGTAAAGCGGCTGTGGAAGCCTTGCTTATACACTGTCGAATTTTGTCGGCGCAGCGTGAGAAAACAGCAGCAGTAATTACTGCTAACCGGTTTATTTTTTGAGTGGTGACGGAGATCACAGATATGACAGCAATGCATTCGATTAACATGCATGCCCTAAACGCAGCCTCTGCTTATGCAACACGTCCACAATACTTATTTAAGTCGACTTGAAAATCGTGAGAGGGACAGCAAGTCAAAGCAGACCACATTTACAGAATGCATGCTTAATCATTCAAGTTTAATTCATTTTTCAAATTTTGAGAGCAGCGAAATTATGCTCTATGAAGACCATACCAGTAAGCCAGCGAATTCAGAAGCACGCATGGCGCTTTGCAAGGCTTTGCGCACCCCTCTGTGTGTGAAAGACAAAGTTCCCTTTCCACGCTGAGTCGCGGTATTTAGGACGCCCATAGCGCTTCCCTTTCATTGGTCAACCAGTGAGAATGACTGTTATATCTACGAAACTCATTCAGAGCGCGGTAGGGTGCCCCGGAAAACAAAGGTCCAACCGCAAGGTTTGTCGCCTCTTCCAGTCTCCGATTGATGTGGTTCCTGATTGGAACAGTCATGACCCCCCCCGAGTGAACCAGCCTCGGGTGTCTTGAGAAGTTCCGCACTTTTGGATTTTTCGTTCTATCGCGTACAGGCACAACGCCTCGCCTCTTGTTATGGTCAGTAACTCGCACGGAAAGGTTCAAACCTTGAATGTGACAAAAGACGGATGTGTGTGGGAAAAACGAATGGCTTCACTCCACATTGAAGCACAACAAGCAAAGAAAGAAAGAGAGAAAGAAAGAATTTATAAAGAAGGAAAGATAGGAACAAAAAAACAAACAGAAGCCGGTACCTCACACGCATTCCTAAAACGCACAACGCCCACAACATTAAACATTGCGCTTAGCGGCGCCGAAGTTCACGCCGACCCCCCCGACTATACAAACCACAACTCCGCCGCCGCAAAGAGGGATTTCACATCACCCAGGCGGAGACCGCTCTCGACGCAAGAACTAGCCTCGGCGGCCGCAGAGGCCCTTGGCACGTCGGTATAGGAGCTGATCGAGATTCGCATATTTATATCGCCCTCCGCCAATCGTTCTCCCAGGGGCCGGCCTCGCTCACTTCACTTCATTCTGTTCTCTTTCTCGTTTTCTTCCTCAATTTCCTGCGCAGCGTGTGGAGGGGCAAAGCTTGCTAAGGGCGGGCTCTGCACAAGTGTACGACCTTGAAAAACAGTACCAAGGCTGTCTTGGAGCGGCGACGACCGCTATTTATTGCCTCACTCTCACGGATCGCTTAAAAGGCCGCTAGCTGGCGTTGCCTCAACGCTTGCTTTCAACCAGACCTGCATGCGCTCTCTTCTATAGGGGAAGCAGCGGCTACGGTGGCGGAGGTGTGGTCACGGAACGCTCCGGGAACACGGCCGCGTCCACCGCGGGCGGCTTGGCGCGTGCTTCGGTAATTGTCGACCTATTTGGCTTGGCCGTGCTCTTTGTGGCGGTTATGGGATACATACATAACGGCGGATGGTAATGAAACGATGCCGGTTTCTCTTTTGACTTTAAACTTAGGGTTCATTATGCATAGTGATTGAAAGAATAAGGAGAAAACAATTGCAAATTTTTCGTCTCTTAATAGGGCGGCGAGAGAAAGAGATGCATTTTAGCGCGATGGCTGAATAGTTATGGCGTTCGGCTGCTGAACAGTTATGACATTTGGCTCCTTAGAACTAGTGTCCAAACCGCCCTGGCGGCCGCATTTATCTGAAGGCAATGAAGGCGAAAGCGACTGAGTGCTGAACGTTTTGTACCCGGTAAGGAGTCCTAGGCGATCGAAATAGATCAAGTACTCTCCAGTGTGTCCTATGTGGTGCACCACAGTTTGACTATGATAATTCAAATCTATTATCCCTGTTCAACCAGAGTATTCACATATAGACCAGGTACATCTTGCTGCCAGGTACTCCGATTTTAGGCAGCACCTCACGATGGACGTGTTTTATTGGACAATAATTGGAGAGCCATTTCTCCTGCAGTGAACGGCAGCTAAGCTGTTGGCGATGACGATGAGAATGATGATGACCGCTCTAGACTACACTGGCTTGAATGTGCAACACTCACTCATTAGACAACCCGGCAAGTCACGCGAAGATCAGTCACGATGATAAAGGCACATTCTTTTCTACAACCTAACCACTTGATAACCGCAGGAGACCGAAGGACAGAGAGCAGCGCTGACTACTGCGTTAGCCATTATTTAACACAGCCGACAATCTCAAGAGCGCGTACTTATGAAGAGCATTTCCTGCCGGAGCAGTCGGGGGCCGTGCTTTGGAGGCGAACAAGTAGAAAACAAAACGCCCCAGGGCGCCGGCGTCCGGCCAGCCACCTCTGATATTGTTATTAACTTCCTCCACGCTACCTCGCCTTCAGAGCGAATGTATTTCTTCTTTCTGTTGGTAGGTGTTCTCGTTTAACTCTCGCGTGCGCCGCCGCTAATAGTCAGCTGTCAAGAGAAAGAACAGAGGGGAGAAGGGAAAGAAAAGAAGGGCGTCGGCGACGTCCGGCGCCTTTGGCTTGAAGGCCGTTGGCGGAAACCAGCATTCATGGGCAGCCTTCGTCCTGGCTGTGGTACGAACGCGGCCGCGGCGACGACTGCCCCGTTATACGGCCAGCCATTCACCGGAGGCGTTTTTATCCGCTCCGGAACGCCTGGTACGTGCCGTAATACGCTGACGGGCCGGCGTCGAGGGAGAGCGCCGTGAAGGGTTGGGAACGGAATTCCGCTCTTAACGTCGGGCGGTGATCCACATAAAAGATTGATGATCGGGTCGATACAATGCAGGGTGTGCTGTAGGTATACCTTGCACTAACTTTCTCTGGAACGAAAAGCCCAGTTACCTTGTGTCCGAAGAATCGTACACGTATCGCACAGTTAGAGCAAACGGCGGGCGGGTGTTGTTTTGGATCATACTGTACGCTGCGTTGCACAGTTACTCAAGAATGTAGATTGACTGCACTAACAGAAAGTAAGAAAAGCAAGATGGCAGTTGGATTTCAAATGTTCTGTGCTTTTCATGAAAAAATATTCAAAATTGTTTTTTTTTCTGAGGGGGGGGGGGAGGAAATTGCGCAGTATCTGCCTCGCATCTTAGCGGACACCTGGTCCGCGCCGTAAGGGAAGGGATAAAGGAGGGTCAGTAAAACGAGCTCTTGGGAGAGTTGGTTATTTATCTTAGGCATAGAAGCAGCTCAAAAAACACACACACAAAAGAAGAACGAGACACCGAGAGACACGCACAGACGCAGCGTCTGTGAGTGTCTCTCGGTGTCTCGTTCTTCTTCTTTTGCGTGTGTTTTTTTTGCGCTGCTACTATGCCTAAGATAAAGGAGGGACTGAGAGAAGAATGGGAGAAAGATGTGCCGTAGTGGAGGGGTCCGGAATAATTGCGACCACCTGGGATCTCTAACGTGCTCTGACATGGCACTGTCCACAGGCGCCTTTGCGCTTCGCCTCCATCGAAACGCGGCCGCCGCAGTTGGATTCGAACCTGTGTACTCCGGATCAGTTGCCGAGAACGCGGGTTCAAACCTATTGCAAATAGGGGCTCCCGGGTTTGGACATTGAAACGCGGCATATTCTCCTCTTACATCATCTTGGCTCTACCTATATCAAGTCCACTCGATTGCTTTTGCACAAGTTGGCTTTCGCCAGGGAAAAAAATTTGGGACATTCACTTCTACAGCTCCTCTGGTAAAATGCAACCCATTCCTCCATTATTCCAATACGCCCGCCTGGAGTGGCTAGACAGCGCCGGCTTAACTGAGGACCAGCCCGTCTTGACAATGCAAGCCGTGGCTATCTTGAGCACTCAATGTATGTATGGATATATATTGTGACGAAGAAGACGACGAACTGTACAGGGGCGTGGGCAGGAGCGCTCGCGCTAGGCCAGCGGCCATTAAAAATCACCTCATTGCCATCGATCACCGCGTCTCATTCTTCGGCTTGTCGTCACGTAACATTTGGTGGAGCTTGCGGGGTATCAACGGCATCCTGGTCCGGGGAGCTTCGGCGTCCTGCGTCAGCCGTGGTCTTCGGCCGTGAGGTCATGGCCTGCGTCGCTCGGCCATGCCCCAGCCTTTCAGACCCGAACCGACCTCTCCGTTGATCCCCCGCCCCGTCCCCCGCTGAGACCACTCAACACGACGAACTGAACCCGACGCAAGGACCTGACCTACCGACCCCACCGACCCGAGACGCCGCTTACATCTGAAGACACCGTTCACTTGCCCAGGCCGTTCGGCGCGTCCTGGGGACTCAACCGTCGGCTCCTGGCGACCTGCGGCCCGGAAGCTTCACGGACCAAGACACATTCGCTCATCTCTTTCATCGTGGCAGCTAGCACTTCACCACTTGGTCATTACTGCTATAGCATCCTGTCAAGTCCATAACCACTTCGCGCGACTCTGTCACCGATCAGGACGAACGCTCGGTGGCCCCGGGTAGTGTGACGAAGAAGACGACGAACTGTGCAGTGGCGTGGGTAGGAGCGCTCGCGCTAGGCCAGCGGCCATTAAAAATCACCTCATTGCCATCGATCACCGCGTCTCATTCTTCGGCTTGTCGTCACGTAACAATATATATATATATATATATATATATATATATATATATATATATATATATATATATATATATATATATATATATATATATATATATATATATATATATATATATTAAGACGAAATGGTTTCTCTAATTTTTGCAATAATGAAAGGGTGTTCAAAGTTAACAAAAATACCTTAGTGTGTTTGCTTGAATTCAATTGGTAGCTTGTACTCAACCGGAGACTCTTTGCATCTTTCCGTTCACAGTAAAAATACTATTAGTGTATGGTCTGAAATCAAGCGGCAAATTGATGATAAAATGAATGTGGAAAATAGTTAATAAGCGAATATTATGCGGGCTCAACTGCATTGCAACGTCATCCGTCTCCTGATTTAACTTATTGAATCACTTATCTGAAAACTAAATTTAATATAGCGGATCCGCCTCGATTGGGGCTTCGGGCTTCCTTGTTTGGCTTTGCTCTGGGCTCTTCTCTCCGAGTACACAACTGTGAAGCACTAGAAAGTGATCACAAGGCAACAGGAATCGAACAGTAGCTTTCAAACATTAACGTTGTGAGTCACAGCCTTTTTACGGAATAATCAAATTTATTTCAATGGGTAAAGAAACAACATTTCCAACGCAAAGCGCTCTAAGATTCCTGTCTCAGCTGGTGCACCGGGCTGTGGAAATTCACCGAAAGCGAACCTTCCTGCGCTGTGTTCGCTTCACTCGGTTTCTTGGTAGCTCTCCAAGCCTGTAACGAACCGCACGCCTTCGGAGTGAGTTATGAACGCGTCAGCCGCACTTACACATCTACTGGAATGCGCGTTAATTTATGCGTGACTGTGTCAGTGAAAACGCCTTCTGTCTGCAGCACCCACACAGCCGCAGCGCTGGGCAAAATCTCCACGGCCATGTCACAAGAGTGCGTTTCGAAGACAAGTCATTTGGCGCCGTTTGCATCGGCGCGTTATGTTCGAAACGGGCTGACTTCATGACGGCCAATGCGCGGCTGCAACTGTTGCCTACAGAGATACAGCTGCGGCGCCAACACGGGCAGTCAGCACACACCTCGAGGGCAAGTGTCCTCGCCGAAGCCATTGATGTCTGAGCGCGATAGCAGCGGCTGCCGCGGCAATTGTGCTGCGCTGGGAACTCGTTCGTGGCGCAAGGAAGTCCCGGAGATATTATACGCAAGTAGCGTACTAATTAAAACAGAGGCTAACCGTTTAGACGATTCAGTTGTGCTTACTGGTACCAGTGATGTGCTAGTGCTAACTAAATGGTAAGAATGAATGGGCTTATATGATTTCCAGCAGTACCGAAGCAGACATCAGTAGGGAGTTTTAGCATAGCGTGTGCCCGGCACCACTTCCCAAGGCGCAGTTCGCCTGAGGGTGCCAGATGACTTAGGGCGCCGGCCAGCTGCCGCATCGACACCAATCAGCCCACTTTCCGCACGTGGTATGCGGTTAGCTGTAGCAGTGGCAGTACGTGCTGTGCTATGCTAAACTGAACATAAAAACATGCGAGGGTGGGAAGTACTCAGGTCTGCAGGTCATAAAAGAAGATTTTGGGAAAAAGGTTAGACACGGATGTTGCAGGATAGGCTTCATCGGAAATGGGTTGGAAAGGCTTCCGTCCTGCAATAGACGTAACGTTGTTTCTGACGATAACATCTGAATGGACCTGACGTGTTTTGGAACATTTGGAGGGGGAAAAAATAGCGCAATGCTGAATAAAGGTGAAGAGAACTGCCATACTGCGGAAAGTGGCTTGGAATTCCGAATATACATGCTAACAAGGCTCTTTTTTAGTTCGTTTCCACATGACACGGGGTCTAGCTTCATGACAGGTGTAATAAATTCTACCTCTCAAGATTACCATTAAGATGGGAGATTTCAGAGGCATGTAAGAACATAAATGAGAAGGCAACGTGAAAAATTTAGTTTCTATATGACGTCTACAGACACTGCACAGAGAACACCTACTGATGGCCGTTAATTATGGACCAAAAAAAAAGGAAAAGAAATTGGCAGACGATTACGATGGTCAAGATGAAAGACGGCTTGCGAATGCATGAACAGATCAGTCCAATATGAAAAGGAACAACCACTTTTGCACGAAAAGACCAACGCTTTTGGTTAGGCTTCTTCTAAAGTGCAAAGTTTCGTTTTCTAAAGAGCGTAAAATGGGAGTCAAAGGCAGTGCGCTGGAGGACACTTCATATCGTTCTTACTCCCGTATAGCCCTATTTGTGTTTATAGCGTAGAGGGCAAAGCATATGCTTTCAACGCGAAGACAGAGGCGCCTCGAAGCGACGTGTTTGTCAGCGAAACCAGCAGAGGCGACTCTAAAAATAGATGACTCGTTCTTTGCCGGTTACTGTTTCTGTGTGGCAGTCGAAGCACGGCAAACGTGCTCTTAACCACGGACAAAACAGGCACCAAGAATAGGTGTAGGCCTGAAGAGAGGAAGCCGGTGGTTTAGGAAGCGGGAAGAATGCAGCAGGCGAAAGGCAACTATGTGGAAAACCTCTATGTGGAAAACCGCAGTGCGGACGGATCGAGGACCTCGAAAGCCTCGTGTGTTTCTTTTCAGCACGATCTGCAGCCGCTGAACTCAGGCATCCACACGCCAACGAGGAAAGTTGCCGGTATGCACGTTTTTTCCACTGTCCTTGAAACTGGTGTCCGTACGAAAATGCAGCTACCGGTACTGACTCACTAAAAGGCTTGCACGTAGATAACTAACTCACTCAATCAATCACTAAAAATCGCTCGGACGAATCGTGAAGAGAGAAATATTTTGCACCGCATGTGAAGCTTACTAAGCTGTCGCTTTCTTTAGAATAGCTTTTTTTCCCTTTAGATTTCCACAGAACTCCAGCCGGCGGCCAAGCGGCTTCGTTAGTCCACGGACATTCGAGGCTTCCATTCCCACACCTCCCAGTAAAACTGTGCTCCCTTCAGTCGCCAAGCAACAGCCACAAGACTAGGGTGCCGACTGGAAGAACAAATCAGAAAGTACTCCAACAAGGAATGACATGGGCTTGGGGTAATGGTGACGCACAAAAACAACAAAAAAACGTGTCAGTTATAGAAGCCAGCGCGAAAGGTGTTATCTGGGTCACGCTTCAGAGCGGATGTCAAATTGCGGCGGCGAATAAAGACGTGCCTAGCAGGGCCTCCTCAAATGACAGATTGCTTTTTTGTTCGCGCTATTTCAGGCCCGATTTGGCACGGCAGCCATACGTATAATCGGCCGGAGATTCTGCGACGAAGAAAGAAACAAAGGGAAAAATCACGGTCTCCTGACCTGAATAAAGCCAAGCGGCAGGATGCAATCTTTCTTCAGGTATTAACATATCGGCGAACACCCTGGACCCCGCTAACCCCTGGGTCCGCGCTGATTGCCGGGCATCAGCTGGAGCAGCATCGATGGGAGCGGCGTGCGATAAACGGTGCGCGGGGTGTCGAGACTCAATGTGCCGTTGAGAAAATTATATGGCACTGGGCACCGTGAACGATGTACCCTCTGGTTGGCGATTACGGCTGGACCAGGAGGAAGATCTCAAGGGGCTACGCGTGTAGTGGCGGACGAGTTCTTACCTGCTGAGAGAACGAAGACTTGGAGGAATGACAGCAAGATAGATGTACACAGGGCGCTGAACGTGGACAAGCTTTTATGTGCGACACATTCTCGGCTGATAGAGAAATGATGGCTTGGTCTATAGCTATGCCTATATTTAGTTTGTGAAACAGTTGTGGCATTTTTTTACTCTTGTAACGCGAGTGCTCGAGGGTGTGTGTGAGCGCCAGTGATGGGATACAGGAGGCGTGTCTAAACATCTGCTGAAATGATAGAGTATACACCAAGAGAAGGTAGTTGCGACAGCGGGTGACTGAAAATCATATGGAGTGACGATCTTTTGAAATTCGCTGATGCAGCTTGTCCCAAATTAGAGCAATTGTATGCGTGCTTAGCGAAACCTGTATGCATTGCGAAAGTCCTTTTTCGCTTAGTCGACTATATTAAGCTGACTTGTGGTGTTGTTTTCTCTTTTATATTAATGTTCTGTAGTGCTCGGAGACCAGTTCTTAAGGATTTTCATTGTTTGTGAATGCGTTTTACGCAACTGTGCGTGGCCAAAGAGGGGGCCCGTGGTGTCGCCAAGCACTTTGGTTCCCTTTACCGTCATGTAAGACATAATGGTCCAACAAGCTTCCTTAATATCCTTTTAATGGTGGTAATGGTGGTGAATTTGAAAATTATCGTGAGTACGAGGACGGCTTTAAAACAGTTCGACTACCTGTTGATATGGCGGGTTTCTCCGCTGCAGATGAATCAAGAAATACAAAAAGTAACAGAGAGATAAAGGACAGAAAGGATGCGATAACCAAAATGCTTTTGGCACAGAACGACAGTTTCCTCCCAACAGTCATTTTCATGCTTTATGCTTCGCAGCGACGAAGTCATTTTTGCCTTCTAAGGACGCGATACCATTTAGTATCTTCCCCTTGCTCTAATGCGGTTTGGCGTTCGTCGCTCTTGCGTTCCCTGTTAAGTAGACGTATGGTGACAGCCTAATATTTTCCAGAATCTAATTATGTCAACAAGCATCCAAGGCACGCGACGAAGAAGATGCAAAAATAATGGGCAGTGATCTGCTTTGTATGATGCTGCCAAATACCGACCGCAGAGTTCCCAAATCTAAAGTTGGTTTTAAAGGCTGCTTTTTGGTAACAACTGTAAGCATACGCTAAATTTCCTGCTCGGTCAGTCAGCAAAAAAACCGAGACAAATTAGGCATTTAGAAAAGGGCCCCTATTTCAAAAGTCCCTATAGTCACCTAAAAAGTGTTTGCAGGTTGTCTGTTACTTGCACCGAATAAATGCGGTGGCAAAAAGAAAAGCCTCAGAACGTAAATTGAATTCCTGTCCTTGATGGGCAATTTTCATAACCCGTGGTCATCGCTGGAAGCAATTTGCAGGAACAAATTACCCTAGCCTTGCACTGCGACATCACTTGGACTGTGTAAGGCTGCGCGGCGGAAGACGAGGCTAATGGCGGCGAGGTGCCAAAGGGCTCGACACTTTCTGCCCGGTAGATAATTGGGCGCTTTCGCCGCTATCCGTACAGCCGCCAACGTGAGGGCAGGACCTTGTCTTCGTTTCGTTTAGAAGGCTGCGCTGGGTGACTTGTACGTCGCGTTTCTTTGACCCCTTCACATCAGAAAAAAAGGAAGGCAAAGAAAAAGGACGAAGCGAGGCGACAGGATAAATGAACGAAGGGAAAAAAGAAAGAAGATCCTCGTTCAACTCCTTCGCACGCGTCATTTAAGCCACACGAGGTCAGAGTTCAACAGACAGATCGTTCTTGAGCGCGCGCGCGCGCTGCGTGTTTCAAGCGCTCGGTCTTCGCTTCGCCATGACGCCTATTAGATACAACGACTTCTGCGGGATGCTCGAGTGGTTTCGCGCGACGAGACAATGGGCCACGCGGCGGAAGCGTTGGTGTGTGGTCCGGAGCAAGCCTCATTGGATTCAGCGTGAAGTGGCTTCGCGAAGTGGTTCGCGTATAATGAAGCATTGTGTAGCGGTCCGGCAGGCGAACGGATGGCAGCTGACGGGGAAGCGATTCCCCTAATTGAGCTGTTGCGGGGCAAATGAGTTCGCCGGTAGCCATTGGAAGAATCGCGGCCGAGAAACCAATGTTATTGGGCCGAGAGAGGCTGTAGCAAGAGTTGAAGCCTGCGAATAACGATTAGCAGTTATAGTCGAATGCGTTATGACAACCCTGAATCGTACAGATTATATAGTGTAAACCTCAGCAGTCTTCCACGCAAAGTCAGCGCGCCTTGCCTTTTGTTACAACCTTCTCTACCGCCGGCTCGGTGGTCATTACAACTGCAATGCTTAACAACCGCCGTGGTGGCTGAGTGGCTAAGGCGGTCGGCTACTAAGCCGACGCACCCGGGTTCGAACCCGACCACGGTACCCGCGCTTTGACGAAGGAGAAACACAAAAGACACTTGTGTGCTGTGCGATGTCACGGCACGTTAGTGATCCTCAGGAGGTCTAAATTGGTCCGGAGTTCTCCACTTCGGGGCCTCGTTCTCCCTTCCTTTGTAACATTACTCCTTCATCCTTTTCCTCACGGTGCAGTTGAATTGTCTTCCGAGGAGTACGACAATTACTGTGTTTTCACTTTCGCATCAATTCGTTCTCGAAGTACGTTTGAAAGAGCACGGCAGGCAGGTAGAGCTACTGATTTCAAGATGGCGCTTAAACGAATGAGCTGAGGCCACGTGAGCAACCTTACAGCGGCAGGGTCGACTGAAGGCTGCAGATCGCTTGTTTGTAGATTTACAGTTAATGAGAAGGCTCATCACGACGATGAATTTGGTTTTGATCACCTTAACGGATTACGTCCTACCGCTGCCTCCTCACTCTGTCCTTGCAAACACGTGCTAAATGATTGCAACAGCGCTGCATTTGTGTCAGTAGTAGGCATCTTTGCTTACTTGAACATTAAACGAAGGAGAGTGTGAAATTTCGTTTCCCTTTTAGTTTAGAGATTTTAAGTGCTTTTAATATATTAACCACCTTAATAGCAAAACATATACATAAAGGTTTCCAACAACAAAGCCACCGAACTATCCACCAGAAATCAGGAAGGCTCCTTCTCGACAATTCTATTGGTCCTGTCGACGATGCACCGCGTTAGGAAGGCTGGCGCGATGCATCATTGGTATTACGATATGAATTATTATGTACCGCGTGTAAAACTAATTGTGTTCGTTAAAAGACAGTAAAATCGAGGTCCTGTAGTGCGCATTACGTGTAAAACTGCTGCTGAATTTTGGTAGAGTGAGAAATCCGGCCGTTATTAGAAGCGCCCGCCTCTATGCACACTAGGCAAGCTGCCATCCTGTCATAAACGTTACGTTGCACTTTGAGAGAAATAAAATTGCAGCAACTGTCGCAAATAAGCCGTTAGTTAATAAAGATAAGCTTGAGCTAAATTTTAATTAAGTAATATGAAACTCCAGTCAATTCTTTGCATACACAAGGAATGAGTGAGGGCGTCGTATGTTTTATGGCCGCTTGTCAGATCTACACGAAAACGGGGAATCGGTGCCCGCACAGACCGTGTTTGTGTTCAATGCTGCCATTCTTATAAACGTGGTGTCGTCATTTCACGTGGTGCAGCATGCCCTCTCATGACATTCCATAACTACAGCGCATTTGACGGACCAGAGAAGAAGAGACATAACAGAGCACCCTCCCATAAGATTACCTTGAAGTTTTGTGGCAATTTGAAAGAGTGAAAAGGCCTTACTAAAGGATACTCGTCCAAAAGCAACCACTATTCAAGTTCCCGGGTTTGAACCCGGGAACTCCGGATCAGTAACTAAGCGCCCTAACCACTGAGCAACCGCGGCGGGTACACACACGCCGCGGTGGCTCAGTGGTTAGGGCGCTTGGCTACTGATCCAGTGTTCCCGAGTTCAAACCCGGCCACGGCGGCTGCGTTTCGATGGAGGCAAAACGCTAAGGCGCCCGTGTACTGTGCGATGTCACTGCACGTTAAAGATCCACAGGTGGTTGAAAGTATTCCGGAGCCCTCCACTACGGCACCTCTTTCTTCCTGTCTCTTTCACTCCAGACACCAAATCCAAAGCCACGTTTGAACCATGATCTCGACGTGGCCTTCCCGACCGTGTTCGACATGGGCATTCACAGGGCGAGCAACAAGCGATGGACCTGAAGTCAACAGACCAATTCATACTACTGCCCTCCGAACGGCAATCGGTGCACAAAACTGCGGCTGGCATTCCCTCCGTTGTTGATCAGCAGGCATCGCTGCCAGTGGCCCAGATAGCTGAATCTCTCTGCGCTACCTACCTTCTGGTTCGTGTCCCGAGGCTGAGTTAAAAAGCGTTGTGCAGATAAAGTTCTCGGAGGCGTGCTGTGCTGCTGTGGGGGAGCCTGGCAGGAGACAATCGCAGCAGTGTATATGGGAGAGGAATAACAACAAGAAGGTATAACCAGCTCTAACCGCGAGCAATTTTGACGCGCGCGGCATGCGTGCACCCAGGCCGCATAGCGAGGAATCAAATGGCCCAGCCACCTGCTCAGAATTTCAAATCGTTCGAGGTGCGTCTATTGTGCGCGCTGTATCTCGGCTTTGTCCTTGCTCAGCAGCGGCACTGCATTAGCTCGCAGACTAGCAAGCAGTGACCCACGCTTTACGGTAGATATGCGATCAGGAAATTGCAGTTAAGAGGGGCACGATGTTATCCTCCTTGGAGTATCGGAAGAGTACCTCCTGGATGCTGGCCGGCTGTTTGAGGAGAGGAAAGATTGGTTGGTTGGTTTATGGGGTTTAACGTCCCGAAGCGACTGAGGCTATGAGGGACGCCGTAGTGAAGGTCTCCGGAAATTTCGACCACCTGGGGTTCTTAAAACGTGCACTGACATCGCACAGTACACGGACCCCTAGAATTTTTTGAGAGGAAAGAGGAAGCCTAACTGATGTGGAGGTGCTTTGGTCGGAAGGGGGAATGTGTCGCTGGCCGGCTGCTTTACAATGGGGCAACGAAATAGGAAAGAGAGAAAAAGGGATAAAATTAAGAAGGGAGGTGGTGGCGGGGAATAAAAGAAGAGAATATGTTTACAACAGTCACACACACTACGAAAGCACTGCGTAAGATGACATTTGCTGCCACAGGTGGGATTTGCACAATCCAGGTTGCCCTTCCCAAACTACAGCCCTGGGAGGGCAGGTTGCTGGCACCGGAGGAATCTGTCCGCCATTGGTTGGCTACAGACAGACAGACAGACAGACAGACAGACAGACAGACAGACAGACAGACAGACAGACAGACAGACAGACAGACAGACAGACAGACAGACAGACAGACAGACAGACAGACAGACAGACAGACAGACAGACAGACAGACAGACAGACAGACAGACAGACAGACAGACAGACAGACAGACAGACAGACAGACAGACAGACAGGCAGGCAGGCAGGCAGGCAGGCAGGCAGGCAGGCAGACAGACAGACAGACAGACAGACAGACAGACAGACAGACAGACAGACAGACAGACAGACAGACAGACAGATGTTAAATAATTTTGCACGGTCAGAACCCCCGGATTAGTGCTAAAACAGTACGCTGCACACAAGGTGCGCTGTGTCTAATGTATATTGTACACGTGCATGCATAGTTCTTCCAGCAAGCCTTCACAAATCCTTCAGAGTCAGGCGTTCGGTCTCAGTCGTGGCTCCCAAAGCATAAAACAGGCTCACACATCACACCACCTGCTCAGGTGTTGCAGAAATGACGCTGTTTTTAAACTGAGTGCCGCAAAGGTAGAGGACGGCCTAATTGCAATGTCGTGCATCTTTTGTCAGGTCTGTACGGGAAGCCATGTAAACAAGAAGCTCCGAGCCTCTCGCTTGGTAACTCTGTCGGCTAGCTTCCAGATGTAGACTTGATTAGATCACCAGCCTGACTGCCTGAGTTATTTTCCTCGGTACAGTTACTGGCTGCATCAAGGCAGGGAAACAAAGGCTGCGGTGCAACAAAGGCTGAGGTTCGCGGTTCGGGCAAAAGCTCACCAAATTCTGACGCTACTCTTCCCCAGTGCCTCATCTTGTTGCAAGAGGTTTGAAACGCTCCAGGATTACTGAGAAATAAAGCGAGCGCACGAAAACAGGGGAGTCATCGTAAGCGCCGATATGTGAAAGACCAGGGACATTTTGGCAGCAGGTCAGTGTGCGGTGGCAACCGCAGGTAGATCCTGACAAGTGGCGCAGTGACATGAGCGTCGGCCATCGAAGACTGCACAGTGAACCATATTTCTAGTTAGACAAGGCTGAAAGAGACAAGTGTGGTATTTAAATTGCTCGGTACCATGTGACGGGTAATAAACGACCGCGCGAGTAAGAAGCAAGCTACGCCACCTGCCGCGTATGCATGTCATGAATACCGTACTTCCCATGCTTTGATTTAAAAAGAAAATGCAAAGAAATGAAAGCGGCACGCTTTTTCTCGTTCCCTTTCGCTTAAAGCCGCCGTAGACGCTGCCGGGCTTGAGCAGTTTTTGGAGCGCAAAGTCACCGGGCTCAGAGGAAAGCACACGTGGGGTCTTTCACCGGAAGTTAGATTTAACGCGGACGTCCGCCCGACGCTGTGACGCAAACGGCAGGTTATATTTGCTGACGGGCGGGAAGGTGACGGCGGCGCTGACGGCTGGGTAATGCCTCATACAGGTCCTGACACTCTAATGCGGAGGCGCTATAGGTTTCAAACAAGACTGGAGGAGAGGCAGTAAATTTAGGAGAAAAAAAAAAACGTGCGCGCCTCATGCTTTTTTCTCCGAAACGCCATGAAGCTAGTTTGAACGCTCGAATCCGTCACACTGGAAGGTTTATGTCCATCATAAAATGAGGTACGGAAGCTGAAAGCTAAGGTTGAGTGGCGGACACGTTTAAAAAGGCACTGAAAATTTGGTTTACTTGTGTGGGATTGCTTAATGAACGAACCGAAATGTTGGTTAACAAAACGACTCCTTGCAAATGTTTCGGTGCTCGCCATTCTCAACGTTGAGGACAGTTAATTCTTTCTCTTTGCCGCAGCACGTGGAACAACGCTTGCATCGCACCCGGACGTTCGTGTTAATGCAGTTTTAATCGCTCGGCTAATTTGCAAATGCCTGCGGATATCTCTGCACTGTGCATACTTGGCTCGTTAGTAGGAGTGTACGGATCGCAAATTGCCCGCAAACTGAGCGGCGCTCGGATAATGTGGTCGACAAAGGCGGACCGAGGATAAAAACAAAGCTAGAAAAAAAAAGCGGGCTGCGGTGCCCCGCGGCATTCTGACCTTTCCTCATCCACGCTGGTAAACCTACCGATTGGACATGTGCGGCGTAATGGGAGACGCATTTCCTTCATTATATCTCGCACCGCTTCTCGCTCTCATACACTGGAACTCGTGCGCTGTAATGAAGCGGGAAGATTGTGTCAGACTTCCGGGCAGCCTAATTCGTTAGTTATGTGCATATATCTTTCATCTGTTTTTATATGTTTCTCGACCTCTAATAGGCGAAGTCCAGTCGCCACCCGAACGGGCAAATGGCGGACATTCGGCACGAAGAGTAAAACGAATGAAAAAAAAAAACATAACGAATGAGAACCCAAAAATCTAAGATATGGTGAGTAGTGCCTCCGTTAACTTATCGGTCATAGCGCGTCATATTTCAGATCCGGCAAAAGCGTTAAAGTACTCTGGGTTTATTCCACGTGCAAAGCCGCGCTACCATATCCAGAAGATAAGCTTACACCGAAAAGCGAGCTGTCGTATGTGATTATTTCGCTCCTTCATTAATTAATCGCCTCAGACTTCTCTCGTCTGAGTAGCACGTGAGAGGGGGCGCTTATAAGCTGCCATGATGAGCTGCTAAACGCCACTGGGATTATTTATTTTTTCCTAAAGTGATATGCTAGTGCGGAGAACAGCTGCACTTTAATTAGGCGAATCGAAGAGCTTTCGAGGAATGTTGATACTGTAGGGTGGACGTGCTTTCCGGGATGACGTGCTTCACATACGGGCGCGTCTCTTCAGAAAACAAGACTCTCCTGGTACCAGCGCTCTGCGCAACGTCTCAGGGTCACGCGCGGAATTATATAAGAGCGATGGGTTTCCGTGCCGATCAGAATTAACATCGACCGCCCGCAGGCCACTATCGCGAAGTACAATCTCACGTTTTCGGCATTCGTCACACACAGCTGGTTACGGCCGCTATGGTAGAGCTTTGGGCACCACTGCTTGGGTAAGATGGCAGCATGCTCTGGCCGCAGAGCAGATGCCGAATAGTGTTTGTCGCTCGATCACAATTAAAGCGCAGCGCCAAGGAAGCCATTTTTAGCGTCACTGAGAAATGGTTCTTTCTAGGTGTGGAAGACGGCATTAGCCATCGCAGTGAGCTATGCAAAGTTAAGTGGTATGGTATATCAAGCTTAATGTCCGGAAGCTGCTTGGTGGGCTATAACAGACGCCATAGGGAGGGGGACTCCAGATTAATGTCAAATTTCTGGGGTTGTCTACAGCGCGCTGACATCGCACAGCACAAGGGTCTTCTTGCATGTCGCCTCCATCGAATTATGATTGCCCCTGTCTGGCTTCCACCTTCGAAGTCAGGAGCCGAACTCTACATACCCGCACAGCAACCGCCTCAGGCCGAGGTCGACCATTTTAGGAGTCAATTTGAACGCGAAGTGGCCAGCCCAGTACCATTCATGTTCCGAAAAGTAGTTTATAGTATTGAACACACTAGCTGCAGCGGGAGCGCTAGAACTAGTAGCCAGCCAAGAGAAGTTACTGCGTAGCCCGCTCGTGTAGAAGCACTATGAGCTCGAGCGAACCTCCCCCTTCCTCCCAGAGCAGACAAAAAGGCTGTTGCCCCCAAAGCGCCGCTCCGCCACCGCAAACAAGCAGAGGGGAGCACGTCGCCGGTGGCAGAGCGCGCACTGCCGTGCGGCGGCCTAAACTGGGTCAGCCATTCCTCCGTGGACAGGGAGAAAAAGAAAGCACAAGATCGCGCGCTCGCTGAGTCGCCCGCCGCGCTGTCTTGGCTTCGGCGGAGGCCGATTATTCGACGCGTGTAGCGCTCTCGTTGCTCGCACCGGCGGCCGTCATTATCCGGCGGCGAGGCACTAGGCGGCAGCGGGCGGCAATTCGCGTCGGGCACGCTTCTTTCGCTCACGGCAGCCGCCGAGGCGCTAGCACGCGGCGCTGGAGAGGGCTATTACGACGTTGTGGCTTAGACGGCATGCTTTGTAGTGGACACTGTCTTCGGGGCAATTCGGTGTGATGCCCGAAGGCATTCGGCGGCGCATTGCCCAAAACAAGGGAGGGCCAGTGGAACACGTGCACTTCGCTGTCGAATCACAGCGAGTACTTCATGCGTCCTTGTGGGAAGGCACTCAGTGCTGTGATAGTTCCCTATAGTTTTATTGCTCAGTTTGAGAGCTCACAGTTTTACTCCGATCTTTGTGTTTTATTTTCCACAGAATCGGTTAATGGCATGATAACGCGTTCTAGTTTTATTATAGCGTGCTGTACATTTATACAGTTCGACAAGTTTGCCGAGAAAACACATCAATCGCTTCTTCGTTCGTAAAGCAGATGGCGCTCGAATTGTCAGGCAAAACAAGTAGAAGCAAGTAGGAGATATATAGAGGATTGGTAGAGAAGGTCAAGAGAGTAGTTTATTCATTGGAAGAAAATTGGCGATTAATCTTAAGATATTGAGCACGCTAGGAATTAATCGCCAGGTTACACTTGCCGTCACCTAGACACAAAGGAGAGGCTAAAAACTAGCTATCTCTCTAAAGAACGCGTTCGGTAGCGCCCACCACCGTCCGGCGAGGTTCCATCGATTCAATGGACTAGGATTTCCCATAACTAACTGTGTTTCGCTTTTGCACTCTGTCCAAGTTGCATAAGGCGGCCGCAGGTCAGCACAGCGCATCAGGTTGAACTCTGTGGCCGGGCATTGCGGAAGTTGGAGCGTACGCAATGTCCTGAGGTTTATACACCCCCACTACTGCCCTCCCTACACTAATGCTCCTGTATACAGTGTTCCAGTTTTAAGTACACAATTTTATTGGATGATGGTGTTGGTGATATGACTCACAAATTCGATCTCAAAGACGTTTCTTAGCGGTTGCTCTAGCAAACCCTGCGTTGTAATGAGTCCGGCTCAAAGACATTGTCCGTGTGAAATGGTTGTTGGCACTTAGAACGAAAAGATCTTTCTTCATCTTCGTAATCAACAAAGCTACGCCCTCTTTATAGGACAAAGGCCACTTCCGTTGATAAGGAACCAACACATTCTTTCGGCAGCTGGCAACCTATACCCAAGGAACTATTATAATTTGCTATCCACATCTGCCTGTATACCACACATGGTGTTTGGTTTACCTCAGAATCCAGTCTAGTAACAAAGCTCTGGTAAGCTCTAGTAACAGCGCTCACAGACTCCAAAGTTTACCGATGAGGCGCAGGTTTGGTGCCATAACCACAGAATTTGAAGCCTGTCTGCCGTAGTCTGCGCTTGCAGTGCGGTTGTTGTCTGGTCGCATGCCTGCAGTGAATACGTTGAACGCGTTTTTAGCTTCCACCCTAGAGGTATAGCCGCTGAGCTGAGATCGCTCCGAGGTAACAAAGAAAACTACGGCCTCAATCAACTATGATTCTGGAGGCACAGGAATGGTCTCGAATGATCTCACAGAGGAATGACTGAACAAAAAATCGGCGTGATAGAAAAAAAAAACACCTCTGCTTCCGCACCCACCTCCCCGCCCCTACGACCAATTAAAGCCACAGACACAAAACACCTGGCGCGCTCTGCTTCCATTTTCTCAAACCCATCCACAGCGGAAGCGATGGGAACGGCGGCAAGTGGATGCACTTCCCTCCTTCCGAAATGCTAATTTGCACACGAACAATGAACAGAGGGCCGCAGTTACTCAACCCGCGAGTTGCTTCCCCGTGCCGTAATAGAGATACGGGCTTCGATGCGCTCATTCCTCAAGCCCTGCCTCAAAGAAAAATGAGGTCTGTTTTCCATACACAGGCTGTCGCATCACGACTGTACGAAGCCCGGTGCACTACGGAAACCTATATCAATTGTGTAGCCGCTTCGCACCAATGCCGTCTCATCTGCAACCTCTGCTCTCAATCATCGCGAGTCCACCCTCCGCCAAAGCCAAGCACCGCGGGTCGAAGCCATCAAAGAGTTGAGCGTACTCTACTCCATCTAAGTGTTCACCTCGCAACGACTCCTCTCTCGCAACCCACCAGAGGTCAGGACGGGGGTTGACGCGGGGCTTCGAATTACGTCCACGCTGTCTGCGTACCGTACACCGAGCTAACATATGCACGTGCCCCAGCACGTGTGGGGGCACCGACAGGTGCACAAGCAGCTCGCGGCGCCCTTGAGGTCACCAGGAGCACCCTGGGGAAAGAGTTGTTGGCGGGGACGCCATGACTAGCGAGGAAATGTGGCCGAAGAGAAGAGGCGAGCACTCGCTCGCGTAGCGGGGGCAATGTGTGTTCCGGCTCGGGCGATCCTCGGGGCGGCATTTTTTCTTCCTGCATGCTTAGAGAGCACCGCCGTAGACAAAGGCGGATAAATGTTGGCGAAGTTCGCGGCTGTCTCCTTCCCTCAGTGCGTCGTACGCAGCGCATAACGGTGCTCTTCTCGTCTTGAAAAAAGAGCGAAAAAGTACAGGGAAGGGTGCACGGTATACACGGAGCGGCGCTCACGAAGCCACGGTGGCGAAGGCGCTTTGCTGCCGGTGAAGAGAATGGTCCCGTGTGTGGTAGTCGGCGTCTTTTATTGCTTCGTGTTTTTATTTGTTAGTGCTTAGTTTGCGCCATTGTGTAGTCGCCGTCGTGTGGTGGCTGCAAGGGGTTTCTTTCGTGACTGAACCCTTGCGCGCGCTACGCACAATGCCGCGATATTTTCCTTTTCTTTTCATGTGCGCCTGTGTTTTCCGTGCACACGCGGGCGTAGGCGACGGAGCCTCGCTTCATTTCCCGTCGCACTCCCGTGTACGCGTTATTGACGTTGTTATACTCTTCGAGGCTTGCAAGCAGTGAAGTGGTATAGCGCTCTAAGAGCAAAGTGTAAAGGACGGCGGCAGTGTACGAGGCTGCAAGGTTTGAACAGAATGTGCCCCAGTAAGAGGCATCAAAATGGGAAGTCTTTTCAAATGCCTTTATTGACATTCCCAGCGAGCGTATGCAATTGTGATCAAAGTTGCATCCTTATAATGGGCTTCACAGAGTCACTCACTGACTGACCTGACTAGCCTGCTTTCACAGTCCTAACCTTACTAATGCGCCAAGTTACTCCCTTGCTTGTTATCTCTCGCGCTCTCACACACATATGTGCGTTATCATTCACTACCAATCAAACGGATAAAAAGCAGAACATGCAAAGGCTACATGAACCAATGAACACATTGGTTGCACGAAGACGAATACCATTCAGAGTTCGTTAGGGTACAAATCACTTCTACCGTATGTTAGCAAATCAATTTTTTTATCGCCAGAAGATTCAACCTATATCCTGGGAAAAAGACTAAAAACCACATACGAAAACTGTACGCATGTCTGGCCACGAGTACTCACATAGATTGACGAATTATGCCATCCGACTGACTCATCCATTACTCCTGCGAATAAGCGCTTTCTTCAGAAGGCAAGCTGCCCCTACTATTATAGGTTAATTGTGTTAGACACATTATTCCTTTTTCAGCTCTTTCTTCAGGCTATGGCCAGAGAACCATCGCATAGAAGAGCCCACAGCTCTATATCCGGCACTGCTCGCCCTGCATATGGCCAAGTGGCACCGTAATTACGAAGGGAATTCTCAGTGCCAGTACTTCATGTGGCCCATGGCCTGCGCCGCATAGCTGACGCGCATGTCATGCGGGACCCTGTCGAAGCGGGCGAAATGGGTTCCCGCCGGACGGTCATCGTCGAGGAAGACGACGAACAGCCAGGCGGATCATTGTCTTGAGCGAGACGTTTTCCCGCTTTTTGCTGCTCTTTCGTCTCGACCGGTGTCTCGCATACGCGGGTCGTAAGTCAAGCGAATCAGAATGCCTCTTGTCTGCGCGCTCGTCGTGAATACGACGGAAGTCGGGCCGGAGACCATCAGAGCCCGCCGCTCCCCCTTCCCCCCTAACGGAATGCACATGTCTTGAGATCCTGTCCCTCCTTGTGACACCATTCTGGGCTGCATCTACTCAGCCTTTTGTATTTTTATTTCCTTCTTTTTATGCTGTTTTTTTTTTTTTATATGGGCAAGAATGCTCGGCGGCGCATTCAGAGTACAACTGTTTTGCTGTTGCTATGACGTCGCGGGTGATCACCACCAGGCGGCAATGCAAAGCGCGTCGTGTTTCAGAGAAAGACGAGTATTCGGAAACGCCGAAATTTAATTAGGAAGCAAAGAACGTAAGACCATAAAACATAAAAACTTTTTCGCCGGCTGAATTCCACGTTGCGAAATTTTATGGACGCTGATTAATTAGAATTACCAACACTACATAATTATTGAGCATAGTAGTGTGAAGGTCTATCGATATCTCGTAATTTGTTTGCATGAAATCTGAGCGGCTCAAATTCTCTTCTTCAGTGCTAAAATGCATAATGACACCAAAAAGCCATGAGTGCTCTTGAAAAGCATATTGAACACCACAAAGCCATGGCAGGTGTTGGAATGCATACTGAACACCGCAAAGCTATGAGTGGTGTTAAAATGTGTACTGAACACGCCAACGCCGTTAGTATGTGGAAAGAGAAAAATTAGAAGCTACGAGCCAAAACTCCTCTCCGAAAGACGGTGATTCACGCTTAACGGAATAATGGCGCAGATAAAGGACAGGACAGCAGGAGAGTACAAACACACACAAGCGCCAACTTACAACTTTATTGTTTGGCTGCCAATATGCCGAATTTATACAAAGCAACACGCCCAAACTGTTAACAGTAATCAAACAGTGACGCACATGGACGCGATGTGCGAAGTGGCAAATCATGATATCGCACGAGGCAAACAACATGACGAGTGCACAAAGCTCTACCGCAGCACATGGAACATCCCTGTCTCAGATGACTAACTGGCAAAAAACAAGAGGTAAAAGACGGGACGACACAAGCTAAAACCTAAACTAAACCTAAGCTAAAACCTAACCAACTTGCCCAATCCTTTACGCTTCTTAATCACGGTGATTCAAGCGCTTAGCTTTTGCATGTTCTTGATGTTACGTATACTCAATACACCATGAGCACAGATAGTCTGCTCCGAACGGTTTTAAGACATTATTAACATAGAAGTGACGCTGCGGTGGAGCAATTGCCGGCAGAATGAGCGAGGATAATTCGGCCTGTAGCATTCAACACCTCAACTCAACTCACAGGTAGCCTTTCGAGCTCGCTTTGCGCCTTTGTGGACGGTTAGGTAGAAGACAAGCCAATCAATAATGTTTACTATGCTTTATGGAAGCTTATGCGGGACATGCGAACGTAAATAAACTCAACAATTTGTAGGGAAGACCAGTTTTTCGAGAATCTGTGGATGCCACGCGTGGCGTCCGCGTTGACTGGTCGTATGAATCTTATGTGATTCATGCGATTCTTGTACGTGGCGGGCATCACCGCTTTACCAGCACTCGAGGACACAAGGCACAATTTTCGGCATAAAACGGAGCCCTCAGTGTGAGGTCATCTGAGCTGGGTAATCTCAGACCACGGATGCGGCTGAGGAAGCACTTAGACCGTCCGGCGTGCATAAGAGTAATGGCCATTCGCTTCCGAGTCACATTCTATATCGGGTTCGCAAAAACAATGCGTTCCGTTGTTTGTAGACGCGCTCTATTTGCATCCGCCGGGTTCAAGAGGTCAGGGCTTCAGGTGACCTCACAACAGCGGAGTCATGCATATGAGCCAGAGCAGCGTGCCCTAAAGGGTCACTTCCGCGTTTTGGAGTAAGAGCAAGAAAGAATAGCTTTCCCTTTTCGCGCTGTCTACCACAGGTTAGGTTCATTGCAGTCGTTACGCTGTAATTTTCTTGGCTACAAGCAACCTTTTGTTTTGCGAAGAGTGGATTGCGGTCGCAAAACATTTTCCACTGTGAATCACTTTCTTAAAGCTGGCACGGATCATCTCGTTGGTCGATTCATGAGAGGCTGTTATGAGAATGAGGCCAGAATAATTTTGCAACTTCTCCCATTCTAGCCTGCTGAACACCGGGAATGATATGATGGAATACAAAGAAACTACCGGAAATGCTTTATTACGGTAGCCTAGAGGAGAATAATGCTTCTCTGACCAACGAAACGATGCTTTCGGCTGCGTTGGTCATTACTGGCTCTATACAGTACGTGGATACAGAGACGTGGAAACACGCAGCAGGCGGATACGGACGCACCATTACTTCCATTTCATAAGCCCCAATTATATTTAATTAAAAAAAGAAGCACACAGGCGGACATAATTACATCGCTTCGGTGAACTCTTCACTTGCTAATCGTTGCAAGGCAGGCATCGCAGTGAACAGTTTCTGTGATTAAATCCTTTTTCGTTTCTCCTAACCCACAGCTAAAAAAGAAAAGATGAAATCGCTTTCTCTGCGGCCCGCGGCACCAATCCGATGCAGTTGATCGGATCAGTGACAATGCATGCAGCACCAACGAATTGAGGAAACGGAGTCGCCGCGGTGGCTCACTGGTTATGGCACTCGGCTGCTCGGCCGCGGCTCGGCACTCGGCCGCGGCGGTCGAATTTCGATGAAGGCGAAATATCAGAGGCCCGTGTACTGTGCGATGTCAGCGCACGTTAAAAAAACCCAGGCGGTTCAAATTGTCTGGAGTCCTACACTACGGCATGCCTTCATAGCGTGAGTTGCTTTGGGACATTAAACGCCACAAACCATAAACCAACCCGAATGCGAGGCGGACACTCTACTCCAAGACCATCGCTTCGGTAAAAGGGCCACAACTGGGCTTTTATCGCCCGATTCGGGTTTAGGGTTGTTTGACTGCGGAACGAATCACTGGCCCTTAAACACAAGTTGAGGAAACGATGAGCTTACAGCACAAAATTACGGCAACTCAAAGCGGTTACATGAATAAAAAAAACTTTGTGAGTTAGAGTCTATGTTAAAAACAGTATTATCAGTCACACCATATAACCTGTTGAGAGAAGAAATGCGCCCAATCACACAGGAACTTCATGATGCAAGGCGATGTTCATGTGAAGGTCTGTTCTGTTTATTTAACTGGAGCCGTTGGTGTGACAACAGGCTGTGTGGCATGGCTCACCACCAACGCCAACATCAGCGCATGCGCACTATTTTAGGAGCCAGTAGATTTATATCGTCACTAAACAAACCATTTTTCAATATTTGCCCTTTTCTGGGACGCGGGCCAATGTCGAGCACGGTAATTTCTCTGTCATGCCGGCTGCGTCTCGCTTTTTAGGTCAAACACGAGCTCAGCACACGTGCACGTCTAGACTGCCGAGAAAAACACGCCCGAAAACTTCACAGGGTACATACAACTGACCGCAACAGGCAATCACACAAAAAGCACTAGGCTGCTGAGCGGCATGCGAGTCAAAAGGATATCAGGCCTGAACCGAAGAATGCGTATCAAATTCACCGAACGAACTACTCTGAATTTCACAACTGCTTCTCTTTCGGAGCCAATCGCGAATCACTGGCTGACGCGGAGACGATTTTTGACGGACAAGCGCACACGCGCATAAGCCGGCTGCAAGGAACGCAGAGGTGACGTGTTGATGACGCGGAGCGGACGACGTTAGCGCTTGCTGCAGGTATGACGCGTGCGTCAGTACGCAAGGGTGTCAGCCAACGATTTCAAGGACGCCGTATCGTATCGTATAGTGGACCTACACAAGCGCTCGCTCGGTCGCGGCCGGCGTTCACTGAGGTCATCGAGTTTGGGTTACTTCGTGCGCGTAATGCTCACCCATTCGTCACGCGTCATTTGCGCTCACGAGTGCACGCGCACGAGCGGATTAAACTGCTCGTGCGCATTCTACCACGTACGAACCGGGCAGAAAGCATGCGGGCACAGGCGCCGCAGCATCAGCAAAGGCAAAGTGGACGCCTTCAACCGGCGGCCCCAGAGGGCGTCCCAGATCTCGCCTTTCTATCAAAGCATTTATTTTTCTTCTCATTTTTATTTGCTTCTCTGCCTCGTACGTACGGCGCCGTGCGGAGAGGTCAGGCAAGCAGTTTCTCGAGACGCGTGTAGCAGCTCGAATCGACAAGAAGGGAGGACGGGGGAGGGGGAGGAGAGAACCAACAAACGGGAGGTGAAGGCGGAGGAAGGCGGCGCTGTCGTGCTTTACTTTAGCGGGAACGTGGAGAAGCGTTACCCGGGCGTCTCCGTGCGTCCTTATGGCGTCGGGCTAGAGATGCTCTCGTCTCACTCAATGTTAAATCCTCGCTCGTCCCTGTTGTTGTTATTGGCTATTTATAAACACAAATAACCATGGAAGGAAAAGATGTTGCTAGCCGTAGCATCTGCCATCGAAACATAAAGCACATTAGCAGCGAATAGCGTGAGAGACAGGAGAGGAAAATGGAAAGAAAGAGGGAGTGATAGTAAGAAAGGATCGGTGTAGTGTGGCAACATGCACAGTACACAAATACAGAATATGAATAAACAGGGGGGTGCTGCGCCCTGCATGGCTCCCAAGAGTTTTCGCCCCTGGTCCCAGCGTTATTTTCTGCTAGTTTCTTCATAATTGCCCCACTTTCTCCGCTGGACCGTTGTCGCGTGGCCTGTTGAAAGGTGCTTGCTTCAGACCTGAAGCCCAGATGCTGAGTGGAGGATGAATTAAGGAGCGTGTCCGCTCAGGTCAATTGTTCAGACGTGTTTACACTGAAGAACAACATCATCGAGCAAAAATGAACCACAGAAAAAATGAAGCTGAAGAAAATCACTTTTAAAAGAGCAACACGCCCAATCTGCTGTTCTGGCTTAAAAAGAGATGGAAATCGAAATAACATGTACTACGTGATGCTGCCCCTAGACGACCTAAAGGAAAGATACAGAGGCGAGCTCAAGAGCAGCAGTCGCGACTGACCCAATTTCTGTCCAGGTTCAGCAATTTAGTGTAGCCAATAGACGAACGAGCTCGTGAACTCTCTCCCGTCGTCCGTAACGGTCGCGGTCGAGATGTCACTACATTGCCTGAGGGAAGATGCATGCCTGCAAGCCTCGCTCCGGCAGGCGACCTCGTCGAAGATTTGGATTGGTTGCTGCAGTGCGCTCTGTAAAAGTAAAAAAAAAAAGTGCGCATTGCGTGTTTCGCTGCGGTGCTGCTGGAAAGGTACATGCACCGAAGATATATGTACGAGCAACCGCACACCTCACTGCATTCAGACACGGGGTCATGAATCAACGAGTGGTTCGCTGCTTTCAAGTGGGACACTTACAACTGGCGCTGTTCTTTATGCGTCTCAGCTGTCCGAGGGGATCGCTAATTGGCTTTTTCTTGTGTGCTTCTTTACGGCTCGAATGTTACTCATCGTACTGCGGCTTCAGTCGTCTCTCAAGCGATCAGTGCTTAACGGCTCGAAACGATGTGGGTGATTTGAAGTTTTATCTTTACCGAAGGCCAGTGTCCGCGCGTCTTTTAGTCACCGCCACTGAATATAGTAGAGAGGAAAGCTACCGGCGTCCCGAAATTGTTATTACTGCGTAACTATTAAAGCACGCCGCTATTTGTGCGCAACTTTCTGTGTGGAATCTCTTGAGGAGTGCTCGTTAAAGCCGAATTCTGAAGCTTGCCTTATCTTTATGGAGGTGAGAAAGTGTAATTTTTAGACAGGAGCCTTTTTATTAAAGCACTTCCTTCACGGTTTATTTGCCGTTGCTCAATTATTTCTTTCACTATTATAAACGGGCGTCCTTTCTGTGTATTTCCACTCTCACGTGTGTCTTCCCTAAGTGGCGAAAACCAACTTCGCTTCCTAAATGGGGGTCATATGGCAGTCCATATGAGCTCGATGTTATGTCGACGTTTATGAAAATCAGAAGGGCCTTTACCTCAACAAATGGCTTGCCCCGTTCCTCAGCATTAACACAACGCTTTTTGAGTCCTTCTACCAAACACCGTCTCATCTAGTTGTAGGTCACAGCGCGGTAGCCGTGGCGGCGGTTAGCGTCGGTGGTGGTTAGCGCCCAATTTGCAGACGACGCCATCAAGGCCGCAGCGAACAGCTTGCGGCGTCGTCTGCTTACCCAGCCGCAGGAGGACACTGGACGGTAGCAGACGACGCGGCTCCTTTCTGGGACGGTTGTTAAAGCCCTAGAGCAGCCTCCATTTTGGGTTGCATCAGACGCCACTTCAATACTGTCCCTTAGAAAGAAGGCAAACAGACGGCCATGTTGCCTCTCTATGCGTGGGCTCCCGGCGTCCGGTTGTATTTCAGAACAAAGAACTGCAGGTGGCCGCAGTGAAAACGAAGCCCAGCCGGCAATGCAAATGAGACCCCGTTTGGTGACGGGCAGTCGGGTCGCTGTGCGCGTGCAGATGCATTTCCGGCACGCGATAAGGCGTCTGCTGCCTCACGGATACATAGCTAGGACCGCCGGGGTACCCTGACGGCCGTTAAGGCTACGAAGAAACCGGTGAAAGGGTGATTATGTTCTCTACTCCAGACGCGTCGATGGCACCTTAGACGAGCTGAGGCTGTGGGCAATGTGCCATGAAGGGTAACGCAGGGACAGTGCAAGCTGGCATTGGCCGCGCTGGTACGTTGGCGGTTGTGCATGAGATAAGTCTCCTCGGATTGGCGTCTTCGTCGGGGTCAGCAGTTAAGTAAACTAAATGACGTGAACAACCCACCTTACCGATCTCTGCCTGGTGGCAAGGGGATGTTAGCAGGCCATTCAGGTATACCGCAGCCACAATATCATGGTAATGAATGCGAGGCTCCTGACGTTGCATAGTAATGAACCTTTCTGTGCCGACGAGCTTTCTTTCCCGTCTTCCTTCGTTGAATTTACCTACGAAACGTTCGAGTAGTTAACGTAGTTATCTCCATCACTGACACTTAGATTGCGGCTGGGCCGTCTGCAGCAGGGTAGGGAGGGAAGGATAAGGCATACGAAGCTCTAATTGTTTTAGCTCCTTAGGTCAGTACAAAAACACCATTCTTTCTCTTTTTTTCTTTATTTTGGTGGAAGCTTGGAAATCTTGTCGCTATGTGGGCCTTGTGTAGATAGTTGTGTCACAATCGAACAATGGCAAAAGCTTCTCAGTAGTGTCACTGATTTCAAGACCAGTCCTTCAGCGTGGATATCTGGGCATTTTGGTACTCATTAATTGTGGAAGAACGCAGCAGAAAGTAGACATCGACGAAATAAGAGGGAAACACACAGGACAGCCCTAACGAATAATTTCAGTGCTGCCTATCTGCTTCTTTTAGCGCTGCCTTATATGCATTGAAATGCTGTAACAAGTGTGAGTTTTTGCGAAAACGTTTCGCGGGAAGGGGGGGGGGGGCGCCAGAATAACATTCAAAACGGGTTGAGTATGCAGTCTTAATTCGCTACGGCTGTCAACTGTGCCCACTATGAAGCCACAAAAAAACTTAGGCCGTTCGTTGTCCAGCCACTCGTGGCGAGCTTTATAGATGCCTATACGGGATTATATTCCCCGCGTCGGCGCGTCTTAAAGA